>NC_053431.1:31219243-31448879 GCF_007990345.1 Gossypium hirsutum
AAATTTGATGTGTAAGTTAGAATGAATTGTATCAAGAGGTTATTCATGAATAGTCAATAGGACATGAGAAAATTCTAAAATGTGATAGGTCAATGTGTGAGGACCTATTAGTGCATGTGGACAAAGGGGGACTTGCATGTCAAATTCCCCCTACTAGAGTGGCCGGCCATGACAAGCATGGTAGACCAAGTTGATGGCCAAGACATGTCATAGACATGTTTTGTTGGTGCATCATGGGTGGAAAAAAAAAATAATAGGCATGGAAATTAAATAATGAAAAGGAGTATGATGAATACACAAAAAAAAGTGCATAGTTGATTCTTCCCCCCCTATTGCCGTGAGCTAAAGAAAAGAGAGGAGAAGATCTTGTTCATCCTTTTCTCACCTTCATTTAGCCTAAATTAGAAAGAAAAACAAAGAAAAAAATTTTCTCATCCTTTGGTTCATCCTTGGCCAAAAATTTTAAGGAGGAAAGAAGAAGAAAGGTGAAGAGATTCGGCCATGCATGTAGCTAGGCTAAGGTATGTTGATGATGTTCCATGAGATGCATGCATGTTTTAGTTGTTAGCTTGAGTTCTACCTAGCCCATGGTCTAAATCTTGCTATGTGATGGAATTGGCACTTGACCATGGATGCATCATTCTTGTTGGTGTTTGATGTTGTGGTGATGAGGCATGAGGATGAGTTAAGATTCGGCCTAGGTGGAGGTTGTGTTAATGCCATTGCATGCAAAATATGAAGCTTGTTAATGATGCATGTGATGATGGCTTGATGATTCTTGAACCTCCTTTTTAGCATTTTGTGTGAGCACATATGTGCATTGGTTGCTAAATGGAGAAGAATCGGCTAGCAAGATGTGTGCTAAGGCCGAATGTAACTTTGCATGTTAATGAGCAATGCATGTGTTAAATTGATGAAAAGGGGGAGTATGCTTTACTAGTGTGTATATGTGTGTATTAAGTGTTGAAATCGACCCCAAAAATAGACATGCATATTCGGCCAAGGGAAAGAAATTAGCTAATATGTTGTGTTGATGCATGATTTTGCATGTATGAGACTTTAATGTCTAATGTATAAATATGGGCTAAGTGCCTTGTGCTCATCTTTTTGATACCTAAATGATGAAATCAATTTATTTGTTTAATTAAGCTCAAGAGCAAAGGGGAAATAAATCCGATAAAGGGAAGGAAAAAGTGGTTGAATAGCTAGCGGAATCGTTCGACAACACCCGAGGTAAGTTCTTGAGTAAGAGAGCTTAAATTACGATGTGATTAAATCATGCTCTATGTGTGGCTATTGAGCCGAATGTGCAAGGACGATATGTGCCTTGTGTTTGAGTTTCGCAAATGAAAATGAAATATGAATGTGCCATGAATTATTGTTAGATGTGCATGATTAATTGAATGCTGTCCGGGCTAAGTCCCGAAGGCTTTGTGCTAAGTGAATATATCCGGACTAAGATCCAAAGGCATTTGTGCCAGATAAAAATTCCGGGTTAAGCCCCGAAGGCCTTTGTGCGAGATACTAAATCCGGGTTAAGTCCCGAAGGCATTCGTGCGAGTTATTAAATCCGGGTTATGTCCCGAAGGCATTGTGTGAGTTACTAAAACCGGGCTATGTCCCGAAGGCATTTGAACGAGGAGCTATATCCGGTTAAATCTCGAAGGTACGTGATTGGGTAATGAATGAGCTTGCTGTAAAATTCCAGCGAATACTCGAAAAACATCCCAATATGGGGATATGTTACGTATGTGTTGAATTTAATCGAGCCCTTACAAATAAATGTTCGCTCAGTTGATAAACGAGCTACCGGCCTTCGGCTAAGTTAGTCTATTGTGTATGTACATAAGGGTTGTTAATGTTGTGAAGCAAGTTTGATATCGGTAAATTGCGTATTATGAAATATTCCGTTTAGCTAAATGTGTGTTATTCTTTGTTTATGCTGGAATTCCTTGCTCAAAACTTACTAAGCATAAATTGCTTACTCGTTACACTGCTCCTCTGTTTTATAGATTTTGGTTCTCCAGCTATCGGACTCGGGATCTTGAAGTCGAAGTCGCCCACACTATCAAAGGCTCTTTTGGGTACTATTTTGGTTGAATTTTGATATGGCATGTATAGGACTACCCATTGTTGTTTTTCGAGTACTTTATGAAATGTATAAGTGTACAGCCATGCGAAAATGGCTTGTAGAAGTGGAGTATGGCATTAGACCATTCGTGTTTATGAATGTATAGATGGTTTCATGATGTAACTATAGTTGGAATGGAAGTGTTGAGCAAATGATCAGCCATTGGAATGGCTAAGTATGATCATATGTGGGCATATGTATGACAAGGCCCTAGTTGGTCCATGAAACCCCGAAAATAGGTAAGGTTTACTTTGAAAACAGAGGCTGACAGCAGCAGTGGTGTGGATTGGAAAAATCACAAGAATTCGTAGGAGTGGAATTAAATAGTGAATAAATTATGTAATCGAACCTTGATGAATCTACTTCATATGAAAGTAACGAAACAATCATATGAATAGTACAGTAAGAGATATTCGGTTCTTGTGGAACAGGGCCAGAACAGTTTCTGGATTCCCTGTTCCGACTTTGGAAATTCACTATAAATTGAACAGAGATAATTAGGGGTCATACCATATATGTATGGATTTCTCTCTGAGTCTAGTTTCCATAGAAACAAACGGCATCAGTATTGAAGCTCTGTGCAGAGAGATATCCAAGTCGTAATGGGAAAAGGTCAGTGTAGTCGACCCCTGTAACATGGGAGACTTGACTAATAAACTGTACTAATTGGCCCGACCAAAAATTCTAGAAAAAAATAAATAGGTGGGGACATGAGTCTAGTTTCAGGGAAAAATCACAAAACTGATTTCGAGTTGTGAAACTCAAGATATGATTTTTGAAGCAACTAGTACTCAGACTGGGCAGTGTCTGGAAAAATTTTTCAAAGTTTGTTAACATCTCGTGTCCGACTCCGGTCTCGGTCTCGGGTTCGGGGTGTTACATTAAATTGGTATCAGAGCCACGGTTTAGTCGATTCTAGGACTACCGTAATGTGTTGGGTCTAGCTATACATGCCATTTTATGTGATTACTTGATAGTGTGGTGATTTCTGACAATTGTAAATGTGTTTATAGTAATGGATCCCGATCGTGACCGAGAGGTAGCTGATGATCTTGAGAGTGTAGCGCCTGCTCCCGCACAAGGGACAGTGCCGGCAGACTCTCAACCTAATGCTAGTAATCCGAATGATGAAGCTAGACAAGCATTCTATAGCGTGATGAATGATTGGTTCAACCAATACATTCGAACTAATATGGCTGTTCCACAACCTCCATTCCCGACAAATACTACCCCCGCACCTACAATACCACCGGTAACGGACCAAGTAAGGTCAAATAAGCCCCCAGTTGACAGAATCCGAAAACATAGGGCTACTGAATTTAAGGCTATGGATAGCGATGATGCCGAGCAAGCTGAATTTTGGCTGGACAACACTATCCGGGTACTCGATGAGCTATCTTGTACACCCGATGAATGCCTAAAGTGTGCTATCTCCTTGCTACGTGATTCTGCCTACTATTGGTGGAGTACTCTGACTTCTGTTGTGCCCCGAGAGCAAGTAACTTGGGAGTTTTTCCAAACTGAGTTTCGGAAAAAGTATATCAGTCAGAGATTTGTTGATAAAAAACGGAAGGAATTTCTTAAGCTTAAGCAAGGCTCCATGTCGGTTACTGATTACGAGCGAAAATTTGTTAGACTTAGCAAATACGCTCGGGAATGTGTTTCGTCCGAAGATATTATGTGTAAACGCTTCGAGGATGGGCTGAATGAAGATATAAAAATGTTCGTTGGCGTTCTTGAAATACGAGAGTTCATGGTACTTGTTGAACGAGCTTGTAAAGCCGAAGAGCTTAGAAAAGAAAAGCAAAGAGTTGATGAGGGAACTGGAGAGTTTCGTAAAAGATCCTCGGGAAGGTCTCTTCAACAGACATCGAAGAGATTTCGAGATGATGCGGGCCAGTTTAGAGGCACTTCGGGCCTTTTTAGACGAGATCGTGATCGACCCCCTGTGGGTACACGAGGCACTTCGGTCGCCAGTGTTGGGAATGAACGTCGAGATAGAACGAAATGTCGATATTGCGGTAAATGGCATTCGGGGAGTTGTAGATTCCCTGACCGCTCCTGTTACAAGTGCGGATCAGTTGACCACTTCATTAAAGATTGCCCGAGGTTGTTTGAACAGAATGAAAATCAGAGTGGGAAACCGGGTGCTACCACTGCTCGAGGTAGACCATCTGGAAATACGGGCAATGCTAGTGGTGGTCAGAGAGGATCTAGAGATGATATAACCAGATCCGAAGCTCGTGCGCCTGCTAGAGCTTATGCTATACGTGCCCGCGAGGATGCTTCTTCGCCTGATGTTATTACCGGTACATTCACTCTCTTTGATACTAATGTAATTGCTTTGATTGACCCCGGTTCTACTCATTCTTACATATGTGAAACCTTAGCATCCAGTAAGACTTTACCTATTGAGTCTACTGAGTTCGTAATTCAGGTGTCAAATCCCTTGGGTCATTACGTGTTTGTCGACAAAGTGTCTGAGAAATGTCCCCTGGAAATTCGAGGTTCCTGTTTTCCGGCGGACTTGATGCTTTTGCCGTTTGATGAATTTGATGTTATCCTTGGTTTGGATTGGTTGACCGCGCATGATGCGATTGTGAATTGCAAGAGCAAGACTATTGATTTGAGGTGCGCAAATAACGAAGTAGTCCGAATTGAGTCTGCGGACTTGGAGGGGATGCCAGCTGTAATATCAGCAATGTTGGCACAGAAATATGTAAGAAAAGGGTGCGAAGCATACCTTGCGTATGTACTTGATGACAAAGAATTAGAAAAGAAACCCAAATCTGTGCCGGTGGTTTGTGAATACCCGGATGTTTTTCCGGAAGAATTACCGGGTTTACCACCTGTTCGGGAGGTAGAGTTTGGTATTGAGCTTGTACCTGGGACTACGCCGATTTAGATAGCTCCGTATCGTATGGCACCAACCGAGTTAAAGGAGTTGAAAGCTCAGTTGCAAGAACTGACGGATAGAGGTTTCGCTCGACCAAGTTTCTCACCTTGGGGTGCACCAGTATTGTTCGTGAAAAAGAAGGACAGAACCATGAGGTTGTGCATTGACTATCGTCAGCTGAATAAAGTGACGATAAAGAACAAATATCCGTTGCCGCGCATCGATGATTTGTTTGACCAACTGAAGGGAGCCTCAGTGTTCTCAAAAATAGACTTGAGATCGGGCTATTATCAGTTGCGAATTCGAGATTCAGATATTCCTAAAACTGCCTTCAGAACGAGATATGGTCACTACGAATTCTTAGTGATGCCGTTTGGGCTCACTAATGCCCCTGCAGTATTTATGGATTTGATGAATCGGATCTTCAGACCGTATTTGGATCGGTTCGTAGTTGTGTTCATTGATGACATTTTGGTCTATTCAAGAGATGAGACCGAACATGCTGATCATCTGAGGCTAGTGCTGCAAATTTTGCGGGATAAGCAGTTATATGCTAAGTTCAGTAAGTGTGAGTTCTGGTTAAGAGAGGTTAGCTTCTTGGGTCATGTGGTATCCGCGTCGGGTATTCGAGTTGACCCGAACAAAATTTCAGCCATACTTGACTGGAAACCTCCGAGAAATATTACTGAAGTTCGGAGCTTTTTGGGGCTCGCCGGTTATTACCGACGATTTGTGAAAGGTTTCTCGATGATAGCCACACCAATGACGAAGCTACTTCAAAAGGATGTTAAGTTCGAGTGGACGGAGAAATGTCAGAAAAGTTTCGACCAACTGAAAACTCATTTGACTGAAGCTCCAATTTTGGTGCAACCCGAATCAGGTAAAGAGTTTGTCATTTATAGTGACGCATCCCTACTTGGGTTGGGTTGCGTATTGATGCAAGAAGGTCGAGTCGTGGCCTATGCATCGAGACAATTGAAGCCACACGAGAGGAATTATCCGACCCATGATCTCGAACTAGCTGCCATCGTGTTTGCTTTAAAAATATGGCGACATTATCTGTTTGGTGAGAAGTGCCATGTATTTTCGGATCACAAAAGTCTCAAATATTTGATGACTCAACGAGACTTGAATCTGCGACAAAGACGTTGGCTTGAGTTGTTGAAAGATTACGAGCTTGTCATTGATTACCACCCGGGAAAGGCTAACGTGGTTGCGGACGCCTTAAGCCGGAAGTCATTGTTTGCTTTACGAGCGATGAACGTGCATTTGTCTGTTCTACCAGACAATGTGTTAGTAGCTGAATTAAAAGCTAAACCATTATTGACTCACCAAATTCGTGAAGCTCAGAAAGTCGATGATGAATTGGTTGCAAAACGGGCTAAGTGTTTTCCGAACGAGGAATTGGAGTTTCAAATTGATGATGATGATTGTTTGAGGTTCAGAAATCGTTTGTGTGTTCCAAGGAATTCGGAACTCATTTCGATGATTCTGAACGAAGCCCATTGTAGCCGAATGTCAATTCACCCGGGGAGTACGAAAATGTACAACGATTTGAAACGTCAATTTTGGTGGCATGGTATGAAACGGGACATCTCCGACTTTGTTTCGAGATGTTTAATATGTCAACAAGTGAAAGCGGAAAATCAAGTGCCTTCAGGATTACTCCAGCCGATCATGATACCCGAGTGGAAATGGGATCGAGTCACAATGGACTTTGTGTCCGGACTGCCCTTGTCAGCAAGTAAGAAGGATGCGATATGGGTTGTTGTTGATAGACTGACTAAGTCGGCTCATTTCATCCCCGTACGTACGGATTTTTCATTGGATAAACTAGCTGAATTGTACGTTTATCAAATTGTGAGATTACACGGGGTACCTGTTTCTATCGTGTCGGATAGAGATCCGAGATTCACCTCACGATTTTGGAAGAAATTGCAAGAAGCTCTGGGTACCAAGCTGCATTTTAGCACTGCTTTTCACCCCCAAACTGATGGTCAATCCGAGCAGATAATTCAGATACTTGAGGATATGTTGAGATGTTGCATCCTCGAGTTCAGTAGTTCATGGGAACGGTATTTACCTTTGATTAAATTCGCTTACAACAATAGTTTTCAATCAAGTATTAAGATGGCACCTTACGAGGCTTTGTACGGTCGTAAATGCCGTACACCATTGTTTTGGACCGAGCTCGGTGAAAGTAAAATTTTCGGAGTTGATTTGATTAAATATGCTGAACAGAAAGTAAAGGTAATCCGTGAAAGTCTGAAGGTAGCCACGGATCGTCAGAAGTCGTACGCAGATTTGAAACGAAAAGACATCGAGTATCAGGTGGGAGACAAAGTGTTCCTTAAGGTTTCACCTTGGAAAAAGATACTCAGGTTCGGCCGTAAGGGCAAGTTGAGCCCAAGATTCATTGGGCCGTACGAAATCTCCGAACGAGTTGGTCCGGTTGCGTATAGATTGATTTTGCCCCCGGAGCTTGAAAAGATTCATGACGTCTTTCATGTTTCGATGCTTCGACGCTATCGATCTGATCCATCGCATATAATTAGCCCATCAGAGGTTGAAATTCAAGTCGACATGAGCTATGAAGAAGAACCGATGCGTATCCTAGCTCGTGAAGTGAAGGAGTTGCGAAACAAAAGAGTTCCGCTAGTAAAGGTGTTATGGCTCAAACACGGGATCGAGGAAGCTACTTGGGAGACCGAGAGCTCGATAAAAGAACGATACCCAAACCTATTTACCGGTAAGATTTTCGGGGACGAAAATTTCTTAAGTGGGGGTGAGTTGTGACAGCCCAAAGTTGACCCTAGTCGGGAAGTGGTTTCGGGACCGCTAAACCGAGTCACCGAAATGTTTGAATGTGATACTTATTGTCTAGAATATGTAATTATGAATGTGTGAAAATTTCAAGCTTCAATTTGGTTGATTTCATGTGAATTTAGTCAATAGGACTTATGTGAGAAAATTCTAAAATGTGATAGGTCAATGTGTGAGGACCTATTAGTGCATGTGGACAAAGGGGGGACTTGCATGTCAAATTCCCCCCCTACTAGTAGTGGTCGGCCATGACAAGCATGGTAGACCAAGTTTGATGGCCAAGACATGTCATAGACATGTTTTGTTGGTGCATCATGGGTGGAAAAAAATAAAATAATAGGCATGGAAATTAAATAATGAAAAGGAGTATGATGAATACACAAAAAAAAAGTGTGTAGTTGATTCTTTTCCCCCCCCCATTGCCGTGAGCTAAAGAAAAGAGAGGAGAAGATCTTTGTTCATCCTTTTCTCACCTTCATTTAGCCTAAATTAGAAAGAAAAACAAAGAAAAAAAATTTTCTCATCCTTTGGTTCATCCTTGGCCAAAAATTTTAAGGAGGAAAGAAGAAGAAAGGTGAAGAGATTCGGCCATGCATGTAGCTAGGCTAAGGTATGTTTGATGATGTTCCATGAGATGCATGCATGTTTTAGTTGTTAGCTTGAGCTCTACCTAGCCCATGGTCTAAATCTTGCTATGTGATGGAATTGGCACTTGACCATGGATGCATCATTCTTGGTTGGTGTTTGATGTTGTGGTGATGAGGCATGAGGATAAGTTAAGATTCGGCCTAGGTGGAGGTTGTGTTAATGCCATTGCATGCAAAATATGAAGCTTGTTAATGATGCATGTGATGATGGCTTGATGATTCTTGAACCTCCTTTTTAGCATTTTTGTGTGAGCACATATGTGCATTGGTTGCTAAATGGAGAAGAATCGGCTAGCAAGATGTGTGCTAAGGCCGAATGTAACTTTGCATGTTAATGAGCAATGCATGTGTTAAATTGATGAAAAGGGGGAGTATGCTTTACTAGTGTGTATATGTGTGTATTAAGTGTTGAAATCGACCCCAAAAATAGACATGCATATTCGGCCAAGGGGAAAGAAATTAGCTAATATGTTGTGTTGATGCATGATTTTTGCATGTATGAGACTTTAATGTCTAATGTATAAATTTGGGCTAAGTGCCTTGTGCTCATCTTTTTGATACCTAAATGATGAAATCAATTTATTTGTTTAATTAAGCTCAAGAGCAAAGGGGAAATAAATCCGATAAAGGGAAGGAAAAAGTGGTTGAATAGCTAGCGGAATCGTTCGACAACACCCGAGGTAAGTTCTTGAGTAAGAGAGCTTAAATTACGATGTGATTAAATCATGCTCTATGTGTGGCTATTGAGCCGAATGTGCAAGGACGATATGTGCCTTGTGTTTGAGTTTCGCAAATGAAAATGAAATATGAATGTGCCATGAATTATTGTTAGATGTGCATGATTAATTGAATGCTGTCCGGGCTAAGTCCCGAAGGCTTTGTGCTAAGTGAATATATCCGGATTAAGATCCGAAGGCATTTGTGCGAGATACAAATTCCGGGTTAAGCCCCGAAGGCCTTTGTGCGAGATACTAAATCCGGGTTAAGTCCCGAAGGCATTCATGCGAGTTATTAAATCCGGGTTATGTCCCGAAGGCATTGTGTGAGTTACTAAAACCGGGCTATGTCCCGAAGGCATTTGAACGAGGAGCTATATCCGGTTAAATCCCGAAGGTACGTGATTTGGTAATGAATGAGCTTGCTGTAAAATTCCAGCGAATACTCGAAAAACATCCCAATATGGGGATATGTTACGTATGTGTTGAATTTAATCGAGCCCTTACAAATAAATGTTCGCTCAGTTGATAAACGAGCTACCGGCCTTCGGCTAAGTTAGTCTATTGTGTATGTACATAAGGGTTGTTAATGTTGTGAAGCAAGTTTGATATCGGTAAATTGCGTATTATGAAATATTCTGTTTAGCTAAATGTGTGTTATTCTTTGTTTATGCTGGAATTCCTTGCTCAAAACTTACTAAGCATAAATTGCTTACTCGTTACACTGCTCCTCTGTTTTATAGATTTTTGGTTCTCCAGCTATCGGACTCGGGATCTTGAAGTCGAAGTCGCCCACACTATCAAAGGCTCTTTTGGGTACTATTTTGGTTGAATTTTGATATGGCATGTATAGGACTACCCATTGTTGTTTTTCGAGTACTTTATGAAATGTATAAGTGTACAGCCATGCGAAAATGGCTTGTAGAAGTGGAGTATGGCATTAGACCATTCGTGTTTATGAATGTATAGATGGTTTCATGATGTAACTATAGTTGGAATGGAAGTGTTGAGCAAATGATCAGCCATTGGAATGGCTAAGTATGATCATATGTGGGCATATGTATGACAAGGCCCTAGTTGGTCCATGAAACCCCGAAAATAGGTAAGGTTTACTTTGAAAACAGAGGCTGACAGCAGCAGTGGTGTGGATTGGAAAAATCACAAGAATTTGTAGGAGTGGAATTAAATAGTGAATAAATTATGTAATCGAACCTTGATGAATCTACTTTCATATGAAAGTAACGAAACAATCATATGAACAGCACAGTAAGAGATATTCGGGTTCTTGTGGAACAGGGCCAGAACAGTTTCTGGATTCCCTGTTCCGACTTTGGAAATTCACTATAAATTGACCAGAGATAATTAGGGGTCATACCATATATGTATGGATTCCTCTCTGAGTCTAGTTTCCATAGAAACAAACGGCATCAGTATTGAAGCTCTGTGCAGAGAGATATCCAAGTCGTAATGGGAAAAGGTCAGTGTAGTCGACCCCTGTAACATGGGAGACTTTGACTAATAAACTGTACTAATTGGCCCGACCAAAAATTCTAGAAAAAAATACATAGGTGGGGACATGAGTCTAGTTTCAGGGAAAAATCACAAAACTGATTTTCGAGTTGTGAAACTCAAGATATGATTTTTTAAGCGACTAGTACTCAGACTGGGCAGTGTCTGGAAAAATTTTTCAAAGTTTGTTAACATCTCGTGTCCGACTCCGGTGTCGGTCTCGGGTTCGGGGTGTTACATTCCCCTTTGAAAACCAACACAAATGAAAGCAACTCAACAATCAAACAAAGGCGAACGAAGAACGAAATAAGAACAAGCCACGAAATATCAAGAACACAAGAGAGAATAATGTTTGAGTGAATACTCTCAAGAACTCTTATTATTCCTCCAAAACTCAAGTGATTTACATTGAGGGGAGAGGCCTCTATTTATAGTAGAGCCTCCCCAAATCCAACGGTACAGATCAAGTACATGAATGGCTAAGATCGAATGGTATCTACAAATCAAATCTCTAAGATTTACAAAATCATATCTCCTAAGATTACATATCAAATCTACGATTGTATATCTTCGAAGATTATGTTTCCATATGTGACGAGCTTGTAGATGGGCCTTCAATCTCTTCAAGCAATGGGTCAGTCCGATCGGGCCAAATGACCTCCTTCCCACTTGATGGATCACACGAATGTGTCATGGTTGCGGGCTCCCATGCGCAACCCATGACACAAGCATGTATTTGGGCCTATGGGTCTGGGGCTTATCCATGCAACTCCAATTCATGGCTGGCAAAACAGCTGGATGCGCCAAGCCTGGAAAGATTGATGTAGGTGCAGAAGCATTACATGATTTACAACTACTGCATTGACCTAAAGCGATTCCCACAGGGACTCCCTCTCGAATGTGCTGCTACAACATAGACTGAAATGCTACATTCTAATTCTTCCCATTGCCAAGAGACTTCACAAAATCTATACATATATCACACATATTTTACCAAAACTATGCTAGTAGATCATCTTAAGTTGCCACAGCTAATTTTCTCTTTGTCTAGTTAATTACTAGTTTTTTTTGAATTAGCTAATAGCTTTCAATAAGAAAATCACAACCAAGGTTTTTCTTTCAACGAAACAATATAAGCCTATATATTCATAACGACTACTGGAATCATCGTGGAACTTAACAAAGAAATCAATTTCTTATACATATACTTGTCTATACTTTCCAAAATCAGAGGTTAACTAACGACTTGATTAATTTTAGGCTAAACTACACCTTTAGCCACTAAACTATGGGTAATCTTTTGTTTCATCATTTAATTAAAAAAGTTGCAATTTGATTATTAATGTGACAGCCCAAAATTGACCCTAGTCGGGAAGTGGTTTCGGGACCGCTAAACCGAGTCACCGAAATGTTTGAATGTGATATTTATTGTCTAGAATATGTATATATGCATGTGTTAAAATTTCATGGTTGAATTTTGTAAATTGTAAGTGAAATTTTATTAAATAGGACTTATGTGAGAAAATTTAGAAATGTGCTAGGCTAATGTAAGGTGGCCCATTTATGCATGTTGCAAATAGTTGTACTTGCATGTCAAATACCCCTTTTATTTTAAGTGGTGGCCGGCCATGATGGTCATATATATATAATATGTATTAAATCTTAATTAAATGGCCATTATTTTATGCAAAAGAAAGGAAATAGATTAAAGAAAGAATAAAAAGAAAAGTAATGAAGACAAAGCATCATCTTTGTCTTCTTGGCCGGATTGAAAGAAAGAATTGGGGCAAACATTCGGTCACTTGAAGCTTGAGAAGGGGGGGAAATGGGTGAAGAAAACTAAGTGTTCATCTTTGTTTCTTCTAAGCCGAATGTGAAGGAAGGAATAGGGGCAAAGGACTTTCGGCCATTTGAATGCTTAATAAGGTTAGTATATTGTGTTAAAGTTGTGAAATTTTAGCTTGTTTTAGGTTAATTATCATGGTTCTTACTTAGACCATGCAAAATTTTTAACTTTGATGGATGGATGGAGCATTCGGCTATGGCTATTAAAGAAGGAAATTTGATTACTTCCTTTAAGTTTTGATGAAGAATGTGTTGAGGAAAGAAATTGATCTTGCTAAAAATATAAATTCTAAATGCTCATATATGTAATACCCAAATAAAAATGCTTGATGTCTTGAACAAATATTGTTTCGATGGGTGGAATGAGTAATGTCATGTATGGGTTTCGGCTATGGATTTTCATGTTTAATATTTTTATGTTGGTGTTCAAATTGAAAATGGATGTTAGTTGTGCTATAACACTTGCTTAATGATGAAAGGATCATGAGCTTAGGGCTTGAGAGGCATTCGGCTTTGGAGTAAAAATAATAGAAATGGTGTTTAGTCAATGCAAGTGTCCATACTTGTAGGATGTATTGAGTGTTGCAATCGGCCTTAACATAGACATGTGTGTGTTCGGCCACATAAATGAGCACCTAAGTTGATGTGTATGTTCGGCCAAAGGTAAGCATGTTGATGGCTTTATCTTGACTTAGAAGGTTCGGCTAAAGGGAAAATTAGCTAATATGTCGAACTCGATTCGTGAATTCGTACATATGTGACTCTAATGTCTAATGTGTATATGGACTAAGTACCTTGAGGTTCTCTTTTGATGTTCGAGTGAATTGTATTGAATCATTTGATGTGATTAAAAATGCATATGACCATTGTGTACTTGAGCTAAAAGGTGGCCATATGACCCATCAAACTCCTTGTCATATTCGGCCATAAGCTAGCAAAATGAGACTTTAATGAGTTAAATTTGTTTGATTTAGCTCAAGGAGTTAAAGGAGGTGAATCGAGCAAAGGCAAAGAAAAGGTCATCGAGTAGCCGAGTTGGAACCGTCTTACCCAACACGAGGTAAGTCATTAAGCATGTAGTTGGTATTATTTCAATGGTCATAATGTTTATGTATTGATGCTGAATGGAATGAATAAATATACATATATATACATGCATGTACGTATGTGATGATGAAATTGTTGAATGAAAGAAAAGAGGTAAGATGTACTGAGTTGTTGATCTCGGCACTAAACGTGCGGAATAACCATTTATGACCATGAGATTGGCGCTAAGTGCGCGGGATTAAATTGTACAGCACTAAGTGTGCGATTTGACTATGTTGCACTAAGTGTGCGAAATGAATATGATGCACTAAGTGTGCGAATTGACCATGCGGCACTAAGTGTGCGAGTTTGACTATGTAGCACTAAGTGTGTGATTTGATTACGTAGCACTAAGTGTGCGAGTTGATTATATAGCACTGAGTGTGCAGGCTCAATATACATTCGTGAATCATTATGGACACTATGTGTGCGACACTATTGAGTCGATCGCGGACAGCGGATCGGGTAAGTGTCTTGAGTACATGGCTAATATGTGCTATGCTTATACTTGGTGTTGAGCTCGGTAAGTTGAACCTATGTGACAACTATACTTGAAGTCACGTACATAAAATTTATCGTAGGATGGGTGAAAGGCCGTTGTGTTGTTTGATTGTAACGAAAATAAATTGATTTATGAAAATGCTTCAATGTCCTATTGATGAGTATATGGATTGTGAATGCATGAATTGATATGAAATTGAATCGATAGGTTGGAGGAACTATGGTATGGTTCGGTATGGATGGAGTAAATTGTCTCGTTCCATTTTGTTTCCTCTTGTGATAATGTTATTGATGGATGGTAGTGCATTGCTTATGACTTACTGAGTTATAAACTCACTCGGTGTTTCCTTGTCACCCATTATAGGTTGCTTGGACTCATCTATTTTTGCGGGGTCAGGCCGTCATCGAAGTCATCACACCGGATAGCAAGTTTTGGTACTTTCTTCTTAGTTGGCTTAGAAGAACATTTTGGCATGTATAAGCTATTACGTTGTGTTTGAATTTTGGCATGTAAACTTTAAGCCATGCGAAAATGGCACGAATGTTCGATTGAGTTGGATCAAGGGTAGGCATGAGATGGACCTAGTTACTTTCGTAACAGATGCTGGCAGCAGCAGTGTCATGAGATTGAAAAATCACTAAAAATAGTAGGAGTGGAATTAATTGATGAATAAATTATGTAATCGAAGCTCGATGAGTCTGCTTTCATGAGGAAGTAACGAAAAGATCATATGGGCAGTATATTAAGAGATAATCAGATTATTGTGGGACAGGGCCAGAACGGTTTCTGGATTCCCTGCTCCGACTTTGGAAATTCATTACAAATTAACCAGAGATAATTAGGGGTCGTACCATATATGTACAGATTCCTCTCTGAGTCTAGTTTTCATAGAAACAAACGGCATCAGTATTGAAGCCCCGTGCAGGGAGATATCCAAGTCGTAATGGGAAAAGGTCAGTGTAGTCGACCCCTGCAACTTGGGAGACTTTGACTAATAAACTGTACTAATTGGCCCGACCAAAAATTCTAGAAAACAATACATAGATGGGCACATGAGTCTAGTTTCTGGGAAAAATTACGAAACTGATTTTCGAGTTACGAAACTCAAGATATGATTTTTAAAACGACTAGTACACAGATTGGGCAGTGTCTGGAAAATAAATTTTGTAAGGGGTTAAAGTCAGTTAACACCTCGTGTTCGACTCCGGTGTCGGTTTCGGGTTCGGGGTGTTACATTTTATTGGTATCAGAGCTATTGTTTAGTCGGTTCTAGGACTACCATAGCACGTATGAGTCTAGCTATACATGCCATAATGTTAATGTTTAAAAGGGTGATGACTTCTGACGGTTGAAATGTTTTTGTTTTGATTAGTAAATGGATCCCGGTGAAGAAAGAACCCTAGCGGATGACGTTGAGAGCGTAGCGGCTGCTCCTGCACAAGGGACGCCGCCTGTTGAACCTCAGTCATCTGCGAATAATCAAGGTGAGGGGGCTAAACAAGCCTTCTTTACCATGATGAATGAGTGGGTCGTGCAATATGCCCGAACCAACCCGGCTGTCCAACAATTCCCAAATTTGAATAATCCACCCCAAGAGCCTGTAATGCCATCAGTCGCTGATCTTGTGAGGCTGAGTAAGCCACCTGTAGACTTGATTAGGAAGCGTGGGGCCGAGGAGTTCAAGGCCATAGTAACTGATGATGCCGAAAGGGCCGAGTTCTGGCTTGATAACACCATTCGGGTGTTCGATGAATTGTCATGCACACCCGATGAATGTCTAAAATGTGCTGTATCTTTGTTGCGAGACTCAGCCTACTATTGGTGGAGGACCTTGATTTCCATAGTCCCGAACGAGCGAGTAACTTGGGACTTCTTTCAAACGGAATTCCGGAAGAAATTTATTAGCCAACGGTTCATTGATCAGAAGCGTAAGGAGTTCTTGGAACTCAAGCAAGGCCGTATGACTGTATCTGAATACGAACATGAATTCGTAAGACTTAGTAGGTATGCCCGGGAGTGTGTAGCTGATGAGGTTGCTATGTGCAAAAGATTCGAGGAAGGATTGAATGAAGATTTAAAGCTACTAATGGGTATTTTGGAAATAAAAGAATTCGTAACACTAGTCGAACGAGCCTGCAAGGCGGAAGAACTTGGAAAGGAGAAGAGGAAGGCTGAATTTGAAGCTAGAGATTATCGTAAAAGATCGACGGGTAAAGCTCCGTTCTCAGCTGTAAAGAAGTTCAGGGAGGACATTAATAAGTCGAGGGCGACTGCGGGAATTTCCATCAGGGCAAGACCATCGATGGGCTCCCGAGCTACTTCGGTAGCTAGTGTGGGCAATAATCGTCACGAGAAACCTGAATGTCCCCAATGTGGAAGACGACACCTAGGTGAATGTTGGGGCAAGTCTACTAGCAGGGCCTGTTACGGATGCGGTTCGAAGGACCACTTCATTAGAGATTGCACGGAGCTGGATGAGAAGAATAAGATTCAAGGTGCAAGACCTAGTGGAGTGACATCTAGAGGTAGACCACCGAGAATTTTAGGAGGCAGGGGTGGTAGTCAGAGGGGGGCCTCTGATACGGCCGATCGAGCCGAGAACCGTACTCCTGCTAGAGCATATGCCATTCGCGCACGAGAGGAGGCATCCTCCCCCGACGTCATCACTGGTACCTTCACTCTCTTTGATACTAATGTGATTGCATTGATTGACCCTGGTTCTACTCATTCATATGTATGCGAAACCTTAGCAACCAGTAAGACTCTACCTGTTGAGTCTACTGAGCTCGTAATTCGAGTATCAAACCCTTTGGGTCAATGCGTACTTGTTGATAAAGTGTGTAAGAGATGCCCTCTAATAATCCGAGAATCCTGTTTTCCGGCCGATTTGATGCTTTTGCCGTTTGACGAGTTTGATGTTATTCTTGGTTTGGATTGGTTAACCGCGCATGATGCGGTTGTGAATTGCAAAAGCAAGACTATCGATTTGAGGTGCGCAAATAACGAAATAATCCGAGTTGAGTCTGCGGACTTAAAGGGGTTGCCAGCTGTAATATCAGCAATGTTGGCCCAGAAATATGTAAGGAAAGGGTGTGAAGCATACCTCGCGTATGTACTTGATGACAAGGAGTTAGAAAAGAAACCCGAATCGGTGCCGGTGGTCTGTGAATACCCGGATGTTTTTCCTGAAGAGTTACCGGGTTTGCCACCTGTTCGGGAGGTAGAGTTTGGCATTGAGCTTGTACCTGGAACTACGCCAATTTCGATCGCTCCGTATCGTATGGCACTAACCGAGTTAAAAGAGTTGAAAGCTCAGTTGCAAGAATTGACGGATAGAGGTTTCGCTCGACCGAGTTTCTCACCTTGGGGTGCACCAGTATTGTTCGTGAAAAAGAAGGACGGAACCATGAGGTTGTGCATTGATTATCGTCAACTGAATAAAGTGACGATAAAGAATAAGTATCCGTTACCGCGTATTGATGATCTGTTCGATCAATTAAAGGGAGCATCGGTGTTTTCAAAGATAGATTTGAGATCGGGTTATTATCAATTGCAGATTCGAGATTCGGACGTACCCAAAACTGCTTTCAGAACGAGGTACGGTCACTACGAGTTCTTAGTGATGCCGTTTGGGCTCACTAATGCCCCTGCGGTGTTTATGGATTTGATGAATCGGATCTTCAGGCCGTATTTGGATCAGTTCGTAGTTGTGTTTATTGATGACATCTTGGTCTATTCAAGAGATGAGACCGAACATGCTGAGCATCTGAGGCAAGTGTTGCAAATTTTGCGGGATAAGCAGTTATATGCTAAGTTCAGTAAGTGTGAGTTCTGGTTAAGAGAGGTTAGCTTCTTGGGTCATGTGGTATCCGCATCGGGTATTCGAGTTGACCCGAGCAAAATTTCAGCCATACTTAACTGGAAGCCTCCGAGAAATGTTACCGAAGTCCGGAGCTTTCTAGGGCTCGCCGGTTATTACCGACGATTTGTCAAAGGTTTCTCGATGATAGCCACACCAATGATGAAGCTACTTCAGAAGGATGTTAAGTTCGAATGGACGGAGAAATGTCAGAAAAGCTTCGATCAACTGAAAACTCATCTGACTGAAGCTCCAATTTTGGTGCAACCCGAATCGGGTAAAGAGTTTGTCATTTATAGTGACGCATCCCTACTTGGGTTGGGTTGCGTATTGATGCAAGAAGGTCGAGTTGTGGCCTATGCGTCGAGACAATTGAAGCCACACGAGAGAAATTATCCGACCCATGATCTCGAACTAGCCGCCATTGTGTTTGCATTGAAAATATGGCGACATTATTTGTTTGGCGAGAAGTGCCATGTGTTTTCGGATCACAAAAGTCTCAAATATTTGATGACTCAACGAGACTTGAATCTGTGACAAAGACGTTGGCTTGAGTTGTTGAAAGATTACGAGCTTGTCATTGATTACCACCCGGGAAAGGCTAATGTGGTTGCAGACGCCTTAAGCCGGAAATCACTGTTTGCTTTGCGAGCGATGAATGTACACTTGTCTGTTCTACCTGACAATGTGTTAGTAGCTGAATTAAAAGCCAAACCATTATTGACTCATCAAATTCGTGAAGCTCAGAAAGTCGATGAGGAATTGGTTGCAAAACGAGCTGAGTGTGTTCCGAACAAGGAATCGGAGTTTCAGATTGATGATGATGGTTGTTTGAGGTTTAGAAGTCGTTTGTGTGTTCCAAGGAATTCAGAACTCATTCCGATGATTCTGAACGAAGCCCATTGTAGCCGAATGTCAATTCACCCGGGAGCACGAAAATGTACAACGACTTGAAACGTCAGTTTTGGTGGCATGGTATGAAACGAGACATCTCCGACTTGGTTTCGAGATGTTTAATATGTCAACAAGTGAAAGCGGAACATCAAGTGCCTTCAGGGTTACTTCAGCCGATCATGATACCCGAGTGGAAATGGGACCGAGTCACAATGGACTTTGTGTCCGAACTGCCATTGTCAACAAGTAAGAAGGATGCAATTTGGGTTGTGGTTGGAATGGAAGTGTTGAGCAAATGATCAGCCATTGGAATGGCTAAGTATGATCATATGTGGGCATATGTATGACAAGGCCCTAGTTGGTCCATGAAACCCCGAAAATAGGTAAGGTTTACTTTGAAAACAGAGGCTGACAGCAGCAGTGGTGTGGATTGGAAAAATCACAAGAATTTGTAGGAGTGGAATTAAATAGTGAATAAATTATGTAATCGAACCTTGATGAATCTACTTTCATATGAAAGTAACGAAACAATCATATGAACAGCACAGTAAGAGATATTCGGGTTCTTGTGGAACAGGGCCAGAACAGTTTCTGGATTCCCTGTTCCGACTTTGGAAATTCACTATAAATTGACCAGAGATAATTAGGGGTCATACCATATATGTATGGATTCCTCTCTGAGTCTAGTTTCCATAGAAACAAACGGCATCAGTATTGAAGCTCTGTGCAGAGAGATATCCAAGTCGTAATGGGAAAAGGTCAGTGTAGTCGACCCCTGTAACATGGGAGACTTTGACTAATAAACTGTACTAATTGGCCCGACCAAAAATTCTAGAAAAAAATACATAGGTGGGGACATGAGTCTAGTTTCAGGGAAAAATCACAAAACTGATTTTCGAGTTGTGAAACTCAAGATATGATTTTTTAAGCGACTAGTACTCAGACTGGGCAGTGTCTGGAAAAATTTTTCAAAGTTTGTTAACATCTCGTGTCCGACTCCGGTGTCGGTCTCGGGTTCGGGGTGTTACATTCCCCTTTGAAAACCAACACAAATGAAAGCAACTCAACAATCAAACAAAGGCGAACGAAGAACGAAATAAGAACAAGCCACGAAATATCAAGAACACAAGAGAGAATAATGTTTGAGTGAATACTCTCAAGAACTCTTATTATTCCTCCAAAACTCAAGTGATTTACATTGAGGGGAGAGGCCTCTATTTATAGTAGAGCCTCCCCAAATCCAACGGTACAGATCAAGTACATGAATGGCTAAGATCGAATGGTATCTACAAATCAAATCTCTAAGATTTACAAAATCATATCTCCTAAGATTACATATCAAATCTACGATTGTATATCTTCGAAGATTATGTTTCCATATGTGACGAGCTTGTAGATGGGCCTTCAATCTCTTCAAGCAATGGGTCAGTCCGATCGGGCCAAATGACCTCCTTCCCACTTGATGGATCACACGAATGTGTCATGGTTGCGGGCTCCCATGCGCAACCCATGACACAAGCATGTATTTGGGCCTATGGGTCTGGGGCTTATCCATGCAACTCCAATTCATGGCTGGCAAAACAGCTGGATGCGCCAAGCCTGGAAAGATTGATGTAGGTGCAGAAGCATTACATGATTTACAACTACTGCATTGACCTAAAGCGATTCCCACAGGGACTCCCTCTCGAATGTGCTGCTACAACATAGACTGAAATGCTACATTCTAATTCTTCCCATTGCCAAGAGACTTCACAAAATCTATACATATATCACACATATTTTACCAAAACTATGCTAGTAGATCATCTTAAGTTGCCACAGCTAATTTTCTCTTTGTCTAGTTAATTACTAGTTTTTTTTTGAATTAGCTAATAGCTTTCAATAAGAAAATCACAACCAAGGTTTTTCTTTCAACGAAACAATATAAGCCTATATATTCATAACGACTACTGGAATCATCGTGGAACTTAACAAAGAAATCAATTTCTTATACATATACTTGTCTATACTTTCCAAAATCAGAGGTTAACTAACGACTTGATTAATTTTAGGCTAAACTACACCTTTAGCCACTAAACTATGGGTAATCTTTTGTTTCATCATTTAATTAAAAAAGTTGCAATTTGATTATTAATGTGACAGCCCAAAATTGACCCTAGTCGGGAAGTGGTTTCGGGACCGCTAAACCGAGTCACCGAAATGTTTGAATGTGATATTTATTGTCTAGAATATGTATATATGCATGTGTTAAAATTTCATGGTTGAATTTTGTAAATTGTAAGTGAAATTTTATTAAATAGGACTTATGTGAGAAAATTTAGAAATGTGCTAGGCTAATGTAAGGTGGCCCATTTATGCATGTTGCAAATAGTTGTACTTGCATGTCAAATACCCCTTTTATTTTAAGTGGTGGCCGGCCATGATGGTCATATATATATAATATGTATTAAATCTTAATTAAATGGCCATTATTTTATGCAAAAGAAAGGAAATAGATTAAAGAAAGAATAAAAAGAAAAGTAATGAAGACAAAGCATCATCTTTGTCTTCTTGGCCGGATTGAAAGAAAGAATTGGGGCAAACATTCGGTCACTTGAAGCTTGAGAAGGGGGGGAATGGGTGAAGAAAACTAAGTGTTCATCTTTGTTTCTTCTAAGCCGAATGTGAAGGAAGGAATAGGGGCAAAGGACTTTCGGCCATTTGAATGCTTAATAAGGTTAGTATATTGTGTTAAAGTTGTGAAATTTTAGCTTGTTTTAGGTTAATTATCATGGTTCTTACTTAGACCATGCAAAATTTTTAACTTTGATGGATGGATGGAGCATTCGGCTATGGCTATTAAAGAAGGAAATTTGATTACTTCCTTTAAGTTTTGATGAAGAATGTGTTGAGGAAAGAAATTGATCTTGCTAAAAATATAAATTCTAAATGCTCATATATGTAATACCCAAATAAAAATGCTTGATGTCTTGAACAAATATTGTTTCGATGGGTGGAATGAGTAATGTCATGTATGGGTTTCGGCTATGGATTTTCATGTTTAATATTTTTATGTTGGTGTTCAAATTGAAAATGGATGTTAGTTGTGCTATAACACTTGCTTAATGATGAAAGGATCATGAGCTTAGGGCTTGAGAGGCATTCGGCTTTGGAGTAAAAATAATAGAAATGGTGTTTAGTCAATGCAAGTGTCCATACTTGTAGGATGTATTGAGTGTTGCAATCGGCCTTAACATAGACATGTGTGTGTTCGGCCACATAAATGAGCACCTAAGTTGATGTGTATGTTCGGCCAAAGGTAAGCATGTTGATGGCTTTATCTTGACTTAGAAGGTTCGGCTAAAGGGAAAATTAGCTAATATGTCGAACTCGATTCGTGAATTCGTACATATGTGACTCTAATGTCTAATGTGTATATGGACTAAGTACCTTGAGGTTCTCTTTTGATGTTCGAGTGAATTGTATTGAATCATTTGATGTGATTAAAAATGCATATGACCATTGTGTACTTGAGCTAAAAGGTGGCCATATGACCCATCAAACTCCTTGTCATATTCGGCCATAAGCTAGCAAAATGAGACTTTAATGAGTTAAATTTGTTTGATTTAGCTCAAGGAGTTAAAGGAGGTGAATCGAGCAAAGGCAAAGAAAAGGTCATCGAGTAGCCGAGTTGGAACCGTCTTACCCAACACGAGGTAAGTCATTAAGCATGTAGTTGGTATTATTTCAATGGTCATAATGTTTATGTATTGATGCTGAATGGAATGAATAAATATACATATATATATACATGCATGTACGTATGTGATGATGAAATTGTTGAATGAAAGAAAAGAGGTAAGATGTACTGAGTTGTTGATCTCGGCACTAAACGTGCGGAATAACCATTTATGACCATGAGATTGGCACTAAGTGCGCGGGATTAAATTGTACAGCACTAAGTGTGCGATTTGACTATGTTGCACTAAGTGTGCGAAATGAATATGATGCACTAAGTGTGCGAATTGACCATGCGGCACTAAGTGTGCGAGTTTGACTATGTAGCACTAAGTGTGCGATTTGATTACGTAGCACTAAGTGTGCGAGTTGATTATATAGCACTGAGTGTGCGGGCTCAATATACATTCGTGAATCATTATGGACACTATGTGTGCGACACTATTGAGTCGATCGCGGACAGCGGATCGGGTAAGTGTCTTGAGTACATGGCTAATATGTGCTATGCTTATACTTGGTGTTGAGCTCAGTAAGTTGAACCTATGTGACAACTATACTTGAAGTCACGTACATAAAATTTATCGTAGGATGGGTGAAAGGCCGTTTTGTTGTTTGATTGTAACGAAAATAAATTGATTTATGAAAATGCTTCAATGTCCTATTGATGAGTATATGGATTGTGAATGCATGAATTGATATGAAATTGAATCGATAGGTTGGAGGAACTATGGTATGGTTCGGTATGGATGGAGTAAATTGTCTCGTTCCATTTTGTTTCCTCTTGTGATAATGTTATTGATGGATGGTAGTGCATTGCTTATGACTTACTGAGTTATAAACTCACTCGGTGTTTCCTTGTCACCCATTATAGGTTGCTTGGACTCATCTATTTTTGCGGGGTCAGGCCGTCATCGAAGTCATCACACCGGATAGCAAGTTTTGGTACTTTCTTCTTAGTTGGCTTAGAAGAACATTTTGGCATGTATAAGCTATTACGTTGTGTTTGAATTTTGGCATGTAAACTTTAAGCCATGCGAAAATGGCACGAATGTTCGATTGAGTTGGATCAAGGGTAGGCATGAGATGGACCTAGTTACTTTCGTAACAGATGCTGGCAGCAGCAGTGTCATGAGATTGAAAAATCACTAAAAATAGTAGGAGTGGAATTAATTGATGAATAAATTATGTAATCGAAGCTTGATGAGTCTGCTTTCATGAGGAAGTAACGAAAAGATCATATGGGCAGTATATTAAGAGATAATCAGATTATTGTGGGACAGGGCCAGAATGGTTTCTGGATTCCCTGCTCCGACTTTGGAAATTCATTACAAATTAACCAGAGATAATTAGGGGTCGTACCATATATGTACAGATTCCTCTCTGAGTCTAGTTTTCATAGAAACAAACGGCATCAGTATTGAAGCCCCGTGCAGGGAGATATCCAAGTCGTAATGGGCAAAGGTCAGTGTAGTCGACCCCTGCAACTTGGGAGACTTTGACTAATAAACTGTACTAATTGGCCCGACCAAAAATTCTAGTAAAAAATCCATAGATGGGCACATGAGTCTAGTTTCTGGGAAAAATTACAAAACTGATTTTCGAGTTACGAAACTCAAGATATGATTTTTAAAACGACTAGTACACAGATTGGGCAGTGTCTGGAAAATAAATTTTGTAAGGGGTTAAAGTCAGTTAACACCTCGTGTTCGACTCCGGTGTCGGTTTCGGGTTCGGGGTGTTACAATTAAATTATTCAAAAGTTTTCATTAAGTCATTGAACTGTTAAAATCAATACGTATAACTTTTTCTGTCCACATCGCTTGCACCAATGAAAAGCACTCTTTTCATTTCTCTTCTACAGTTCAATTATTTTCATGAAACAATTTGGGACGTGACGAATCTGTGAACCAAAATTCAAATAGTATTTTTTTCCTCTGATCTTCTACATTAATCATTAGAATGAATTGGATCTAAAGTATGTTCTTCTACTCATCGATGGGTAATGATCCATCTACCAACCGTCAAATTGTCGCTTGAAGTTGCTAGCAAAATTTTTTTAAAAGATAAACTTAGTAGGCTAGTGACTTATAAAAACTTTTGAATAGTTTAATGATCAAATTGTACATTTTTTTTAGTTAAATGACCAAAATGAAAACTTACTCATAATTTAGCTACTAATGGTGTCGTTTACTTGTAATTTTAGAAGTAAACTAGAGCTGGTGATGATGCGATTTCCAAAACTTGAATGTTCGGAAAATAGCTTGATTGGGTTTGATCGTCTTGAAATGGTTCAACAGATGGAAACCTTGACCTATAGAAGTAGTAGCTAAAGAACCTTAGATCAGGTGGTGATGCGATTTCCCGAATTTGAATGGTTTGGGAAATAGCTCGATTGGGTTTGATCGTCTTGAAATGGTTCAACGGATGGAAACCTTAGCTATATTCAAGCTAGCACCCACTCAACTCATGAATTTACTAGAACCTTGGTATAAGTGAAGTCGCCACAGTCTGGGATGGTGAATGGAGTGATAAGACAATTTAACGCCACAAAAATAGAATGTTTATTAAGTTTGGTATAGTTCAGTTAAGAACCAAAGAGAAAATTCTCACAAAGTAATGTTTAATTTAGAAATATTGTGTAACCTTACAATTGTTACGCCATTAGCTTTATATTGACCTATAAGTGACCTTTCAAATTCGGCATTCAACTAGCTAACAGAAACATTTAATTTCGGTTCACAACTTAAGGTGGACAACCAAAGAGTTATATCTTTTCACTTGATTCATGTATAGCTGAAAAGTCATGTCTCTTCACTTGATGAAGGCTTAATGCTCCTTTAATATGTTGTTTATTGTCCCTTCATTTTCCTTATGGTCGAATGTTATAATGCTTGACATTATCTCTTTTAATGGCACCATAATAAGCTTTGAGTGCATAAAACTGATCAGACTGGAAAAGTCATTCCTTGATCCAATGAACAGAGTCACCTACAACATACGTAAATAGACATCAAATATTTGCTTCTTTTCACATTCTTATTCAGCTAAGACATTTAACTAAAAACACACTTATTTATTATAGAAATCAGCATGCTATGAACACACACACACATGCATTTATTAATGAACACGTGACACAAACTAGACACTTGACTTAATTCATACTAAAACATATTGCCACGTGTGAAATGATATGTGAATGTACAAGTGTACACGTCGAATCAAGTAATAAAGTAGTAAGTAAGATCGTCTCCACAGGGATCGGTTAGGATTAATTTGGTTAAGTTATCACTATGAACTATATGAATCAGGAAATGACAAAAACAGAATAACAAATTTGTAAAGGATAATCATGTATGCAATATTAAAATGTAACACCCCTATCCCGTATCCGTCGCCAAAATAGGTGAAGGGGCATTACCAGACTTGAAACTCATATCAGAACAGTAAAAAATTTTTTTTTTGAGAACATTCCTTTAGATAAATACTAAAGACAGTCAGGGATACAAATTTAAACTTCTATAAGTACACATTCAAAAGATGCCATTTTCGCATGGCTTATATACATTAACCAAAATATTCTTCGGCCACTGGTCTATTCTATACATGCCATAAAATAATTCAAAACATAACAGTAACAAGTAGTGGATAGTGATAGTGTGACTAGTTGCTGACGATCCCCGAGTCTGTAGCTTCCAAATGAGATCTATAAAACAGAGGAAACAAAGTAAACGGAGTAAGCATTACAATGCTTAGTAAGTTTTAAGCAATGTCAACAAATAACAATCAAATTATAACATAGTTGTTCGTATTTTTATTTCACTCTTCCTTCGGGCATACCATCCCTTTACCGAATATGCACATCTCATCATATACAATAGGCAGATAAACTTTCACATTAAAGTGAGCTCATGTGACATAGATATATTGTATAATTACACATAACCTCTCACACTGATCCGATGTCACATAATCATAGGAATAGTCCCATAGATTGCTCACGTATGCATCACATAACTACCTTATGATTTAGTTCAAATCAAGCTCACATATAAACTTGGAGTACATACCTGTTTAACCTTTCGCATTGAATATATTTATAAGCAATTCTTATTGCGAAGTCTTATAGCTTTAAACTCTACTCGGATTATCGGCGAGACCTTTAGCTCAGATGAAATCTCCACACAAGTCAGCGGGTCTTAACCCAGACATAGTCACCACATATGGTCATCTGGTCTTTAATCCCGGGTTTACATCATAGAGTTTCATGCATATTTATTCACATGTTACAACATTCACATCGACTATCATATTTGTAATTCATTTACCTCATCAAATATCTAATAAAACACACCTTCCGCCGTTTGTCATTTGGCCACAATATATATATATACACATCTCATACATATCTCACATTAGCCATTTAGCTTTACCACATATCCATCTCATACACGTTTCGCATTCGCCATTCAGCTTTACCTCATATCCATCTCATACACATTTCGCATTAGCCATTCGGCTTTACCACATATATACACTTCCACGTTCATTGTGACAGCCCTAAAGTGACCCTAGTCGGGAAGTGGTTTCGGGGCCACAAAACCGAGTCATAAAAATAATTAGCTGTCATATTTGATGCTTATTATATGTATATATGCATGTGTGAAAATTTCATGTTTGAATTTTGTCAATTGTAAGTGAATTTTATCAAATAGGACTTATGTGAGAAAATTTAGAAATGTGCCAGGCAAATGTGAAATGGCCTATTAATGCATGTTGTGAAAATGATAGGTTTGCATGTCAATTTACCCAAATTTAAGCTTAGTGGTCGGCCATGCTATGAGTGGAAACATGTCACAAACATGTTATGTTAGTGATGTATGTTAGGAAAAATAAAATAAGGAGTATGGGTAATAAAGAAATGGAAAAAAAAGGAAAGAATGTGTGTGATTGTCTCCCCCCCCATTGCCGTGAGTGGAAGAAAAGAAAACAAAAAAAAAGTGTTCATCCTTTGGTTCATCCTTGGCCAAAAATTCTAAGGAAGAAGGAAGGAGTTCTTGCTTCATGTTTGGTTTGGAAGAGGATTAGGAGGAGGTTCGGCCATACTTGTATCTAGATTAAGGTATGTTGATGTTGTGCCATGAGATTCATGCATGTTTTTAGTTTCTAGTTTGAGTTCTAATTAGCCATGGTTCAAATCTTTGCTATGTCATGGGGATGATATTCAGCCAAGGTGGATTTTGTGTTAATGTCATTGCATGCTAAATGTGAAGCTTGTTAATGATACATGTGATGGTGGATTGATTAACTCTTGGATTTTCTTTTTAGAATTTTTGAGTGAGACATTAAGTTCTTTGTTTAACCATGATCAAAATTGAAATGGTAAGGTGTTGTGATGTATTCGGCCATGGTATATCCATAAGTATGATTTATGCTTATTGCATGGTAGGTAAGATTTGTGTTTTGGATTTATGTTTATGTTTGGTTATAATCAACCTTGTGATTCGGCTCTTACACATATATATATATGTTTGCACATGATGTATTGGCATGACATATATAATATCTCAAGGTATATATTTTCATATGATGGTGTTTCGGTTATGGAGTAAATGATGGATGCGTATTGAGTTATAATATGTAATGCATTAGTTAGTAAAATGTATGCCATTTGTGTGTGGTATTAAGTATATAATTGGCCTCAACATAAACATGCATATTCGGCCACATGAATGAGTACATAGGTTGATGTGTTTGTTCGGCCATAGGTAAGCATATTGAAGGATTTATCTTCACTTAGAAAATTCGGCTAAGGAGAATACTAACTAATGTGTTGAGTTTGATTCATGATTCCGTACATATGTGACTTTGATGTCTAATGAATTATATATGGGCTAAGTACCTTGAGTTCCTCTTTTCGATGCTCAAATGATTAAATCAAAAATTAAGCTCAAGAGCAAAGGGGAACTAAATCCGATAAAGGGAAGGAAAAAGTGGTCGAATAGCCATCGAAATCGTTCAACAACATCCGAGGTAAGTTTTTGAGTAATGGAACTTAGATTATGATTTGATTAGATCATATTTTAAGCGAATCAAAATCATGCTCTTTGTATGTGGCTATTGAGCCGAAATTGCAAGTGTGATAAGTGTCTTGTGTTTGAGCTTTGGTAATGAAAATGAAATACGGATGTGTCATGATTTATTGATAAATGTGCATGGTTATTCGAATGATGTCCGGGCTAAGTCCCGAAGGCTTTGTGCTAAGTGACTATATCCGGACTAAGATCCGAAGGCATTTTTGCGAGTTACTAATTCCGGGCTAAGCCCGAAGGCATTGGTGTGAGTTACTAAATCCGGGTTAAGTCCCGAAGGCATTTGTGCGAGTTACTATAACCGGGCTATGTCCCGAAGGCATTTGAACGAGTAGCTATATCCGGTTAAATTCTGAAGGTACGTGATTCGGGAATGAGCGATCTTGCTATAAAAATTTCAGTTAATAAGCTTGTAGAATCCCAACAATGAGTATGTTTCGTGTGTGCATTGGAATAGTTGATTCCCTTCGAATAATATTCGCTCAGTAAATTTATGAGTTTCCGGCCTTGGCTAAGTTGATCTTTTGTGTGTGAATATAAGGGTTGGTAATGTGAAGTAATTATGATATTGAGAATTTGTGCATATGAAATTATCCGTTTAGTTATATGAATGCTATACTTCAGTTGTGCTTAAATTCTTTGCTCAAACTTACTAAGCACTAAATGCTTACTCCGTTTCTTTGATTCTCTGTTTTATAGATTTTGGTTCGTCAGCTATCGGACTCGGGAATTTTGAAGTCGAAGTCGCCCACACTATCAAAGCCCATTTTGGTACACTTTTGGTTGAACTTTGAAATGGCATGTATAGGACTACCCTCTTTGTTGTGGGTCATGGACCCTTTGGATTTGTATAATTTTGGATAGCCATGCGAAAATGGCTTATATATGTTTGAGCATAATGTTATAATCATTTGGTATGGATATGGTTATTGAGAGGTGTGGATATGCTTAACAAGGATTGGCCATGGGAATGGTTAATCACTATCATAAATTGTGCTATTTATGCTAAAAGGGCTAGTTGAATCATGGAAACTATGAAATAGGTAAAGTCTACCTTAAAGGCAGATACTGACAGCAGCAGTGATGTAGATTTGGAAAATCACTAAAACTAGTAGGAATGGAATTAAATAGTGAATAAATTATGTAAACGGACCTTGATGAATCTATTTTCATAGGAAAGTAATGAAACGATCATATGAACAGTATGTTAAGAGATATTTAGGTTTTTGTGAGACAGGGCCAGAACGGTTTCTGGATTCCCTGTTTCGACTTTGGAAATTCATTATAAATTAACCAGAGATAATTAGAAGTCATTCCATATATGCATAGATTCCTTTTTGAGTCTAGTTTCTATAAAAACAAACGGCATTAGTATTGAAGCCCTGTACAGGTATATATCCAAGTCATAATGCGCAAAGGTCAATGTAGTCGATCCCTGTAACCTGGGAGACTTTGACTAATAAAATGTACTAATTGGCCTGACCAAAAATTCTAGAAAACAATTTGTAGATGCATATATGAGTCTAGTTTCAGGGAAAAATCACGAAACTGATTTTCGAGTTGTGAAACTCAAGATATGAGTTTTAAGGTGACAGTGATGCAGTTAGCCAGCTTGCCTGGAAAATTTAAAATGGATTGTGCAAAGAAGTGATTTAAGTCTGCAAACCCCTCGTGTCCGACTCCGGCGACGGACTCGGGTACGGGGTGTTACAATTTTATTGGTATCAGAGCTACGGTTTAGTTGATTCTAGGACTACCGTAATGCGTTGGGTTTAGCTATACATGCCATTTTATGTGATTATTTGATAGTGTGGTGATTTCTGACATTTGCAAATGTGTTTATTTATAGTAATGGATCCCGATCCCGACCGAGCGGTAGCTGGTGATCTTGAGAGTGTAGCGCCTGCTCCCGCACAAGGGACAGCTCCGGCGGACTCTCATCCTATTGCTAGTAATCCGAATAATGAGGCTAGACAAGCTTTCTATAGCGTGATGAATGATTGGTTCAACCAATACATTCAAACTAATACGGCTGTTCCACAACCTCCATTCCCGACAAATACCACCCCCGCACCTACAATACCTCCGGTAACGGACCAAATAAGGTCAAATAAGCCCCCAGTTGACATAATCCGAAAACACGGGGCTACTGAATTTAAAGCTACGGACAGCGATGATGCCGAGCAAGCTGAATTTTGGTTGGACAACACTATCCGGGTACTCGACGAGCTATCTTGCAGACCCGATGAGTGCCTAAACGTTTCGAAGATGGACTGAATGATGACATAAAGCTGTATGTTGGCATGTTAGAAATCCGAGAATTTGTGGTACTTGTCGAGCGAGCTTGTAAAGCCGAGGAGCTCAGTATGGAGAAAAGAAAAGCTGAGGTGGGAGCAAGGGAGTTTCGTAAGAGGTCTTCGGGGAAGCCCTTCCCACAGTCATCGAAGAAATTTAGAGATGGCTTAGGCCGGTCTAGAGACACTTCAAGCTTTTCTAGACGAGATCGCGATCGACCCCCTGTGAGTGCACGAGTCACTTCGGTTGCTAGTGTTGGAAATGATCATCGGGACAGAGCGGAGTGCCAGTGTTATGGTAAATGGCATTCGGGGAGTTGTAGATTCCATGATCACTCCTGTTACAAGTGCGGATCAGTTGACCACTTCATTAAAGATTGCCCGAGGTTGTCTGAACAGAATATAAATCAGAGCGGGAAACCGGGTGCTACCACTGCTCGAGGTAGACCATCCAGAAATACGGGCAATGCTAGTGGTGGTCAGAGAGGATCTAGAGATGCTACGACCAGATCTGAGGCTCGTGCTCCTGCTAGGACTTATGCTATACGCGCACGCGAAGATGCTTCCTCGCCAGATGTTATTACGGGTACTTTTACTCTCTTTGATACTAAAGTGATTGCTTTGATTGACCCTGGTTCTACTCATTCTTATATATGCGAAACCTTAGCATCCAGTAAGACTTTATCTATTGAGTCTACTGAGTTTTCGTAATTCAGGTATCAAATCCCTTGGGTCGTTACGTGCTTGTCGACAAAGTGTGTAAGAAATGCCCTCTAGTAATTCGAGGTTCCTGTTTTTCGGCGGACTTGATGCTTTTGCCGTTTGATGAATTTGATGTTATTCTTGGTTTGGATTGGTTGACCGTGCATGATGCGGTTGTGAATTGCAAAAGCAAGACTATTGATTTGAGGTGCGCAAGTAACGAGATAATCCGAGTTGAGTCTATGGACTTAAAGGGGTTGCCAGCTGTAATATCATCAATGTCGGCTCAGAAATATGTAAGAAAGGGGTGCGAAACATACCTTGCGTATGTACTTGATGACAAAGAGTTAGAAAAGAAACCCGAATCTATGCCGGTGGTTTGTGAATACCCGGATGTTTTTCCCGAAGAATTACCGGGTTACCACCTGTGCGGGAGGTAGAGTTTGGTATTGAGCTTGTACCGGGGACTACGCCGATTTCGATAGCTCCGTATCGTATGGCACCAACCGAGTTAAAGGAGTTGAAAGATCAATTGCAAGAGTTGACTGATAGAGGTTTCGCTCGACCAAGTTTCTCACCTTGGGGTGCACCAGTATTGTTTGTGAAGAAGAAGGACGGAACCATGAGGTTGTGCATCGACTATCGTCACCTGAATAAAGTGACAATAAAGAATAAATATCCGTTACCGCGTATTGATGATTTGTTTGATCAATTAAAGGGAGCCTCAGTGTTTTCAAAGATAGATTTGAGATCGGGTTATTATCAGTTGCGAATTCGAGATTCGGATATACCCAAAACTGCTTTCAGAACGACATACGGCCACTACGAGTTCTTAGTGATGCCGTTTGGACTCACTAATGCCCCTGCGGTATTTATGGATTTGATGAATCGGATCTTCAGACAGTATTGGACCGGTTCGTAGTTGTGTTTATTGATGACATCTTGGTCTATTCAAGAGATGAGACCGAACATGCTGAGCACCTGAGATTAGTGTTGCAAATTTTATGGGATAAGCAGTTATATGCTAAGTTCAGTAAGTGTGAGTTCTGGTTAAGAGAGGTTAGCTTCTTGGGCCACGTGGTATCCGCATCGGGTATTCGAGTTGACCCGAACAAAATTTCAGCCATACTTAACTGGAAGCCTCCGAGAAATATTACTGAGGTTCGGAGCTTTTTGGGACTTGCCGGTTACTACCGACGGTTTGTAAAAGGTTTCTCGATGATAGCCACACCGATGACGAAGCTACTTCAAAAAGATGTTAAGTTCGAATGGATGAAAAAATGTCAGAAAAGTTTTGATGCAAGAAGGTCGAGTTGTGGCCTATGCGTCGAGACAATTAAAGCCACATGAGAAAAATTATCCGACCCATGATCTCGAACTAGCTGCCATCGTATTCGCTTTAAAAATATGGCGACATTACTTATTTGGTGAAAAGTGCCATGTATTTTCGGATCACAAAAGTCTCAAATATTTGATGACTCAAAGAGACTTAAATCTGCGACAAAGACGTTGGCTCGAGTTGTTAAAGGGTTATGAGCTTGTCATTGACTATCACCCGGGAAAAGCTAATGTGGTTGCGGATGCCTTAAGTCGTAAATCACTGTTCGCTTTACGAGCGACGAATGTACACTTGTCTGTTCTACCCGACAATGTGTTAGTAGCTGAATTAAAAGCCAAACCATTATTGATTCCTCAAATTCATGAGGCTCAGAAAGTCGATGATGAATTGGTTGCAAAACGGGCTGAATGTGTTCCGAATGTGGAATCAGAGTTTCAAGTTGATGATGACGATTGCTTGAGGTTCAGAAATCGTGTGTGTGTTCCAAGAAATTCAGAACTTATTTCGATGATTCTGAACGAAGCTCATTGTAGCCGAATGTCGATTCACCCGGGGAGTACGAAAATGTACAACGATCTGAGACGTCAATTTTGGTGGCATGGTATGAAACGAGACATTTCTGATTTTGTTTCGAACTGTTTAATATGTCAGCAAGTAAAGGCGGAACATCAAGTGCTCCGATCATGATACCTGAATGGAAATGGGATCAAGTCACGATGGATTTTGTGTTTGGGTTGCCACCGTCGACAAGTAAGAAAAATGAGATTTGGGTTGTTGTTGATAGACTGACTAAGTCGGCTCATTTTATCCCCGTACGTAAGAATTTTTCATTGGATAAACTAGCTGAATTGTATGTTTCTCAGATTGTGAGATTACACGGGGTACCGATTTCTATTGTGTCAGATAGAGATCCGAGATTCACCTCGCGATTTTGGAAGAAATTGCAAGAAGCTTTGGGTACCAAGCTGCACTTTAGCACCGCTTTTCACCCCCAAACCGATGGTCAATCCGAGCGGATAATTCAGATACTTGAGGATATGTTAAGATGTTGCATCCTTGAGTTCAGTGGTTCATGGGAATGGTATTTACCTTTGATTGAATTCGCTTACAACAACAGTTTTCAATCAAGTATTAAGATGGCACCTTACGAGGCTTTGTACGGTCGTAAATTTCGTACACCATTATTTTGGACCGAGCTCGGTGAAAGTAAAATTTTCGGAGTTGATTTGATTAAAGATGCTGAACAGAAAGTAAAAATAATTCGTGAGAGTCTGAAGGCAGCCACAGATCGCTAGAAGTCGTACGCGGACTTGAAACGAAAAGACATTGAGTATCAGGTGGGAGATAAAGTGTTTCTTAAAGTTTCGCCTTGGAAAAAGATACTCAGATTTGGCCATAAGGGCAAGTTGAGCCCGAGATTCATTGGGCCGTACGAAATCTCCGAACGAATTGGTCTAGTTGCGTATAGATTGATTTTTGCCCCCTGAACTTGAAAAGATTCACGACGTCTTTCATGTTTCGATGCTTCAATGTTATAGATCCGATCCGTCACACGAGATTAATCCACCAGAAGTTGAAATTCAATCTGACTTGAGTTATGAAGAAGAACCAATTCGTATCCTAGCTCGTGAAGTGAAAGAGTTGCGAAACAAAAGGGTTCCGTTAGTAAAAGTGTTATGGCTCAAACACGGTATCGAAGAAGCTACTTGGGAAACCGAGAATTCTATGAAAGAACGATACCCAAACCTATTTACCGATAAGATTTTCGGGGACGAAAATTTCTTAAGTGGGGGAGAGTTGTGACAGCCCTAAAGTGACCCAAGTCGGGAAGTGGTTTCGGGGCCACAAAACTGAGTCATAAAAATAATTAGCTGTCACATTTGATGCTTATTATATGTATATATGCATGTGTGAAAATTTCATGTTTGAATTTTGTCAATTGTAAGTGAATTTTATCAAATAGGACTTATGTGAGAAAATTTAGAAATGTGCTAGGCAAATGTGAAATGGCCTATTAATGCATGTTGTGAAAATGATGGGTTTGCATGTCAATTTACCCAAATTTAAGCTTAGTGGCCGGCCATGCTATGAGTGGAAACATGTCACAAACATGTTATGTTAGTGATGTATGTTAGGAAAAATAAAATAAGGAGTATAGGTAATAAAGAAATGGAAAAAAAAAGGAAAGAATGTGTGTGATTGTCTCCCCCCCCCCATTTCCCTGAGTGGAAGAAAATAAAACAAAAAAAAAGTGTTCATCCTTTGGTTCATCCTTGGCCGAAAATTCTAAGGAAGAAGGAAGGAGTTCTTGCTTCATGTTTGGTTTGGAAGAGGATTAGGAGGAGGTTCGGCCATACTTGTATCTAGATTAAGGTATGTTCATGTTGGGCCATGAGATTCATGCATGTTTTTAGTTGCTAGTTTGAGTTCTAATTAGCCATGGTTCAAATCTTTGCTATGTCATGGGGATGATATTCGGCCAAGGTGGATTTTGTGTTAATGTCATTGCATGCTAAATGTGAAGCTTGTTAATGATACATGTGATGGTGGATTGATTAACTCTTGGATTTTCTTTTTAGCATTTTTGAGTGAGACATTAAGTTCTTTGTTTAACCATGATCAAAATTGAAATGGTAAGGTGTTGTGATGTATTCGGCCATGGTATATCCATAAGTATGATTTATGCTTATTGCATGGTAGGTAAGATTTGTGTTTTGGATTTATGTTTATGTTTGGTTATAATCAACCTTGTGATTCGGCTCTTACACACACATATATATATGTTTGCACATGATGTATTGGCATGACATATATAATATCTCAAGGTATATATTTTCATATGATGGTGTTTCGGTTATGGAGTAAATGATGGATGCGTATTGAGTTATAATATGTAATGCATTAGTTAGTAAAATGTATGCCATTTGTGTGTGGTATTAAGTATATAATTGGCCTCAACATAAACATGCATATTCGGCCACATGAATGAGTACATAGGTTTATGTGTTTGTTCGGCCATAGGTAAGCATATTGAAGGATTTATCTTCACTTAGAAAATTCGGCTAAGGAGAATACTAATTAATGTGTTGAGTTTGATTCATGATTCCGTACATATGTGACTTTGATGTCTAATGAATTATATATGAGCTAAGTACCTTGAGTTCCTCTTTTCGATGCTCAAATGATTAAATCAATTTATTTGTTAAATTAAGCTCAAGAGCAAAGGGGAACTAAATCCGATAAAGGGAAGGAAAAAGTGGTCGAGTAGCCATTGAAATCGTTCGACAACATCCGAGGTAAGTTTTCGAGTAATGGAACTTAGATTATGATTTGATTAGATCATATTTTAAGCGAATCAAAATCATGCTCTTTGTATGTGGCTATTGAGCCGAAATTGCAACTGTGATAAGTGTCTTGTGTTTGAGCTTTGGTAATGAAGATGAAATACGGATGTGTCATGATTTATTGATAAATGTGCATGGTTATTCGAATGATGTCCGGGCTAAGTCCCGAAGGCTTTGTGCTAAGTGACTATATCCGGACTAAGATCCGAAGGCATTTGTGCGAGTTACTAATTCCGGGCTAAGCCCGAAGGCATTGGTGCGAGTTACTAAATCCGGGTTAAGTCCCGAAGGCATTTGTGCGAGTTACTATAACCGGGCTATGTCCCGAAGGCATTTGAACGAGTAGCTATATCCGGTTAAATTCCGAAGGTACGTGATTCGGGAATGAGCGATCTTGCTATAAAAATTTCAGTTAATACGCTTGTAGAATCCCAACAATGAGTATGTTTCGTGTGTGCATTGGAATAGTTGATTCCCTTCGAATAATATTCGCTCAGTAAATTTATGAGTTTCCGGCCTTGGCTAAGTTGATCTTTTGTGTGTGAATATAAGGGTTGGTAATGTGAAGTAATTATGATATTGAGAATTTGTGCATATGAAATTATCCGTTTAGTTATATGAATGCTATACTTCAGTTGTGCTTAAATTCTTTGCTCAAACTTACTAAGCACTAAATGCTTACTCCGTTTCTTTGATTCTCTGTTTTATAGATTTTGGTTCGTCAGCTATCGGACTCGGGAATTTTGAAGTCGAAGTCGCCCACACTATCAAAGCCCCTTTTGGTACACTTTTGGTTGAACTTTGAAATGGCATGTATAGGACTACCCTCTTTGTTGTGGGTCACGGACCCTTTGGATTTGTATAATTTTGGATAGCCATGCGAAAATGGCTTATATATGTTTGAGCATAATGTTATAATCATTTGGTATGGATATGGTTATTGAGAGGTGTGGATATGCTTAACAAGGATTGGCCATGGGAATGGTTAATCACTATCATAAATTGTGCTATTTATGCTAAAAGGGCTAGTTGAATCATGGAAACTATGAAATAGGTAAAATCTACCTTAAAGGCAGATGCTGACAGCAGCAATGATGTAGATTTGGAAAATCACTAAAAATAGTAGGAATGGAATTAAATAGTGAATAAATTATGTAAACGAACCTTGATGAATCTATTTTCATAGGAAAGTAATGAAACGATCATATGAACAGTATGTTAAGAGATATTTAGGTTTTCGTGAGACAGGGCCAGAACGGTTTCTGGATTCCCTGTTTCAACTTTGGAAATTCATTATAAATTAACCAGAGATAATTAGAAGTCATTCCATATATGCATAGATTCCTTTTTGAGTCTAGTTTCTATAGAAAGAAACGGCATCACTATTGAAGCCCTGTACAGGGATATATCCAAGTCATAATGCGCAAAGGTCAGTGTAGTCGATCCCTGGAACATGTGGCCCGACCAAAAATTCTAGAAAAAAATTTGTAGATGCATATATGAGTCTAGTTTCAGGGAAAAATCACGAAACTGATTTTCGAGTTGTGAAACTCAAGATGTGATTTTTAAGGTGACAGTGACGCAGTTAGCCAGCTTGCCTGGAAAATTTAAAATGGATTGTGCAAAGAAGTGATTTAAGTCTGCAAACCCCTCGTGTCCGACTCCGGCGACGGACTCGGGTACGGGGTGTTACATTCATCACATTGGCCATTCTACCTTATCACATATATGCATGTTCACATTCATCACATTGGCCATTCGGCCTTATCACATATATGCATATTCACATTCATCACATTGTCCATTCGGCCTTATCACATATATGCATGTTCACATTCATCACATTGGCCATTCGGCCTTATCTCATATACGCATGTTCACATTCATCACATTTTCCATTCGGCCTTATCTCATATATACACATTCACATTCATCACATAAAATCCTAAATAAAAATAGAAATTTTCATGTATTCACATCACAATTATCCAAATATACTTCACATACCACATATACTTTCATGTATACACTTTGTCTTGGCTGAATCTACATCTATCATTTTCCAATGAATAATTCAATTTCAAGCCATACTATCATTTCATATTCGAATACTTATAAACTTACAATTTCACAAATTTTAATATCAAAGATCCATCTAACACTCATATATCATTTTATAATATCACAATCTAGAATTCACGTATGGGTTTAATCAATAGCTTATGAGCAACTAAAACAAGTTTTATCCATGTTTACAACATAACCACAATTTCTCTACAAGCTGTTTTCCTAAGCAACAGTCGTTAAATTATTTGTAACTGGGGCTACGAAATTCCAAATTATGTGCCATTAATTTTCCATGAAAATAGACTCGTATATCCTCTATCCACAAAATTTTCAGAATTTTTGGTTTGGCCAATCAATACTAGATTTTTCTTAAAATTTCCCCTATTTTACTACTTGACTACTCTAACTACTCTTCACTAAGAATTTAATTTCTCAATGTACATAATTAAAAATATGTTTTCGTTTATTTTGTTTGAAACTAGACTCATTCAGGAGTCTAAACATATAATTTTATCTTATAATCATTTTTGTACGATTTATAATGATTTTCCAAATACTGAACAGGGGATTTCAGAGCCGTTCTGACTCTATCTCACACAACTTTGAAAATATCATTATCGGCAACCCCTTTACTTACACGATTTCTTTTATACGAAACTAGACGCATCAAGCTTTAATTACATAATTTATTCAGCCTTTAACTCAACTCCCACAATTTATGGTAATTTTTCCAAAACACGTTACTGCTGCTGTCCCTAGCAGATTTATACAATTTACTCTGTAAAGTTCTCATTCACATATTTAAAACATAATATCATATATGCCATCATTTAAAAAAGTCATTGACCTTAACGTATATACATAATTCATATTCATCCCGTTTTAAAACTTAAAACTTACAAAGGAATCAAACTCAATTACTTAAGAACTTACTTTATTTATTTGACCAACTGCGGATAGGCTACTCGACGGCTTTCTCTTTCCCCTTATCTGATTTAGATCCTCTTTGCTCATGAGCTTAATTAAAACAAATGAATTTGTTTCATTACTTATTCAACATTACTTCTTTAATAGTCACAGTTGATAATCGTATAACTTCAGTGCATAATGTGTTTATGAAATATACCATGACTAACTTTTATGTTTATTTCACTAATACCTAATTTACATGCACAAACAAGAATTCACATTACTTGCCATTATAAATGGAACCTAGATAGCCAATTACCATGGCCGAACATACAGCCACTTATATAAATAACACAAAGTGATACAAATTTATTTTTACCATTACAAATCATAAAAAAAATGACCAATGCATACGACGTCAACAATATATATACATACCAAATACCTATATTGCATACTTATCAATATGAACTTAAAGCCCTATCCTAATATTCATGTATATATTATCCACCATTTCCAAACCAATTCATCAATGCAATCATACCATTACAAATCAACTTAAAATAACCATATCTAATAATCAAATACCTATAGCATTGCATATTTCTCACATAGCAAGTACAACTAAATTCATTATTAATATATATATCTAAACACTTAACTACAAGATTTAATCACCATTATCAAATCATAAAACAGCTTATAACCATCATCTATATTTACTTCACATAAAAATAACCATTACATCATCTTTAATACACTTAGCATTTTACCCATTTAATCAAGCCAAATCTCAAGACCATTCCATCACACAAATTATACCATAAATCATACTTACAATTTAAGTTAATACATGACCGAAAATCACCATCATTAACATCGTTATCAAACCAAAACCAAAACACATCTATCATCCGTATACCAAGCTTACCAAAACAAACTACTATGAGTTTCAAGCTTATTGACCGAATCCCAAACCTCAAAATTCTAAGTTTAATCTATGGGATAAGTAGAGTTTGAACTAATCATCTCAAACATGCATAGATTTTCAAGAATCATTCAATACATACCTCATTCTAGCCATCTTCTAAGCCAAAAATCAAAGCAACCAAACTTTCTTCTCCCTCCCTTTAGGCTATGGCAATAGAGGACAAGGATGAACCAACTTTGGTTTCTCCTCCCCCTAACTATTATCTAATATCTTTTTTTAATACTTATTTCCTATTATAAAACCATGTAGTCATTATAATATTAATACAAAATGCATATATTTTGTATCCCATACCATCATGGCCGGCCACTTCCTCTAAAGTGGGGAATTTGACATGCAAGCCCCCATTTTTGAATACATGTTCTATTAGATCACTTTATATATTTACCTAACCTATTTTACCAATGTTTCACATAAGTCCCGTTTCAAAATTTCACATACAAATGGCAAAATTAATGCTTGAAATTTTTTACACATGCATTTACTCACATCATGAACATAGAATATAACTTTCAATTATTTATAAAACTCGGTTTCATGGTCCCGAAACCACTTTTCGACTAGGGTCTACTTAGGACTGTCACATAAAATCAGATAACTAACTTAAAATGCTGTAGAAATTTCTCTTCTTCCTTCCTACACCTGGTACAAACACAAACAATTCATTTCCTTCCACCAACAAAAGTAAAATATAGTAACATTGAAAGCACAGTCCAAGCTTCATGGTGCAATGTTATAAAAATATCCTAAAAATAAAAATATATCCACTTAAGTACAGACAATTAATCAAGTTTAAAGCCTTGCAATATAACTCTTTTCAAGAGTTGTCACACCCCCAAACCTAAGTTATTGTTTGTTCTCAAGCAAAATATGTATGAATGCATGTATGTTTGAATGCAAGAATTTCCATAACACATAATTACCTCTTGTACTGCCAAACCGTATGAAGCATATTTCTTTTATATTCATTCTTAGCAATCTTCTGTCTCTGAGAATTGGTTCAAGTTTCATAAGCTTATTTAACAAAGTAAGTGCAGAAAATATTACCCAAAAAATAAAAATTCCTAATTGCTCAAACAAATTTGACTATAGCAAGTACCTTATGATGTACTTAGTTTATCTTTCTTCTAAACTCAGTTTCTTCTTCTTCTTCTTCTTCTTCTTCTTCTTCTTCTTCTTCTTTTTCTTTTTTAAGTCTGGCCTTGCATAACTTAGTTACAAATATTTTTCCTAAGGGATTCATCTTGTCAGTTGGTTTCTTTACTTGACAATCTCAATGGAGCAATGGAGCACACACTAAATTGCTAGGTATTCCATCATGTCACAATTTGAATGAAATGCACTCATGAAGTTAAGGCTTTTAACTTAGAAGATGGATGGAGTAGACAACTACCTCCTTAGCTACTTAACCTAGCACTACATTGGAGTGTCCCTAAACTGCCTTTTTTTATTGAATTACTGTTACTTAAACTTACTTTTTTAATCAACAACATAATGGAGCAAACAAAATGATGCTGACCTCCTTAGCAATTTCAAGCATTAGAGTAATTTATGGCATTTATTTATTTTTTTTAATCTAAGAATTACCATTATCCTAAACTTAGCCTCAAGAATTTCTAAGTTTATTAAAAGAAACCTACTATACACTAATTGTAATTGGAATTAGGTCATTCCATTTTTAGAGGTCAATTCTCAAGCAACCATTCAAAGTTGAACTCACCTAATTCACTGTCACAAATTTCTAGGTATACCAAAGAATTGAATTCCTCATCAAACATCATCGACAAAAATATACTCATCGCAATCTAATAGTTTTCTGCCATTTGTGTGTCATGGCAAAATGAATGACAAAATAAACAAATACTAAAACAACTATGTAATGCACAACACACCCCCAAACCTAAGGGGTGCATTGTCCTCAATGCATAAATAAACAAAAATAAAAAATGCAAAGACATATATAGAAAGAAAATATAAAGACGACAATTATGAATGGATGATGAAATGAAATTGAAAATGAAAGCTTAAAAAGAAGTTGCTATTACTTCAGTTTGGGCGAGTGGTTTTGCGGGCAGCATGCTTGTAACTCTACTTCCATTTCAAGGAATTGATTGAAAAATTTTCTTCGTGGTGAATTAGCCTGTAGAGGAGGAGCATGTCGAGTCATTCAAAACAAAGTAGAGTAACTGTAAAAAGAAAAAAAAAAGGTAAGAACTTTGCAGTTATGGAACAAACAATGAAAATGTTGAAGAAAAAAGAAACTGATAGTAACTATGAAAGAAGATGAATTGATTAGGGTAAAAGAAAGGGAAAAATTAGGTTGTAACGTGGGTTATAAGAAGGCTAAAATTATGGCCTCACACAATAAAAGAAAGTTTAGGCGGGAAGATAAAAAATTTATTAGGGGTAAATAAAGTAAAAACTGACAAAAGTATTTCTAATGGGCTAACTACTAATCTACCAAGCTCAATCCTTAGTATACCTTCAAAGAAAAAAAATAAAAAAATAATTATCCCAATCAAATAAAGACAATAAATAAAGAAAAAATTAATAAAACAAAGAAACTAATACAGAGGTGGAAATTTAAACATTTCGAAGAGCAATGGAATGTTTATCTCGAATTATAGGGGCACCCAATAATGCTTCAACCATTGTTCATTTACTTTGAATGTAAGTCCAGTCTTTATATCTTTGACCTCCACAGCTCCACGAGGGTAGACATGATCTATTTCAAAGGGTTTTGACCAATGAGACTTCAATTTGCCAGGAAACAATTTCAGCTGGAATTGAACAAAAACACCTGTTGTCTAGGTTCAAATTATTGTGGCATAATCTTCTTATCATGTCATAGCTTGGTCTTCTCTTTGTATAGTTTGGCATTCTCATAAGCTTGTGCTCTAAATTCCTCCATCTCATTCAGCTCCAGTAGTCAGTTATTACTAGCATTAATCCAATCCATGTTCAATTTCTTAATTGCCTAAAATGCCTCATGTTCAAGTTCAACAGGAAAATGGCAAGGTTTTCCATATTAAAGCTTGAAAGGCAACATTCCCAATGGTGTCTTGAAGTAGAACGTTATGCCCACAAAGCTTCATCCAATCTAGATGACCAATCTTTGCGAGTGGGATTGACCACTTTCTCCAAAATCTGCTTATTTCTCTATTAGAGACTTCAACTTGTCCATTTGTCTAAGGGTGATATACCGTGGCAATTTTATGTTTAACCTCATATCTATTCAAGGTAGTAGCAACTAATTTTCAATCAAAATGAGAACCTTCATCACTAATCAAAGAATGAGGAGTACCAAACCTGGTGAAAATATTCTTATGCAAGAACTTTAGTACTAAATTGGCATCACTCGTAGGGAGAACGACAACTTCAACCCACTTAGAGACATAATCTACAACTACAAGGATGTATATATTACCCAAGAGGGTGGAAATGGACCCATAAAGTCAATTCCCTATACATCAAACAATTCAACTTGTAGAATATTTAGCAATGGCATTTCATACCTCTTTGATAAGTTCCCAGTTTGTTGACAATGATCGCAAGCTTGAAAAAAAAATTCATGTGTATCTTTAAACATGCTTGGCCAATAAAAGCCAGATTGAAGAATTTTTGTAGCAGTTCGCATTCCCCCAAAGTGTCATCCATACGGTGTTGAATGACAGTGGTGTAAAATACTTTGAATTGCCTCATCCAGAACACATCTTTGAATTATTTAATCTGTACAATGTTTAAATACAAAAGTCTCATCCTAGTAATATTGCTTGGCATCATGAAAAAATTTCATTCGTCTCTAACTATGGAGCTCCGGTGGCAGGAACCCATTTACTAGAAAACTAACGATATCTGTAACAGTTTGATTCAGGGCCTAGTTGGAATAGTGGTCTTAGGAGCACAAATCCAAAGTTGTAGAAATTATTTTATTATTATTTTGGAGTCATAGCATGTTTATATTAGTACATGAAAATTTTGGTGAGTTAGTTTTGACGTTTGTGAGCCCAATTGTGAGAAAGGACTAAATCGCATAAAGTGTAAAAGTCCTAAATTTATAGCTAAAGGTGTTAAATAGCTAGAGAACCTAAATTGGGGGCCTTTAAAGGGTAATTAGACACCTAGAAATAGGGTGGCCGGCCATAGGAGACATGTGTGGTCAAAAATTTTAATTTTTGGTGGGATTAGGTGACCAATTTTGACTAAAATAGAAAATAGAAAATGGAAATGATATCACCCTATTTCCCATTTCTTCTTAGTTGAAAATATCAGCCATTGTTGGGTTTTTAAGCTTCAAAAATTTTCAACAACTTGAAGCACTCACAAGTAAGTGATCCTAATGGCTTTTCTAAAATATTTTTGTACTTTTAAGACCCTTGAAGCATGAGTTTTCAAATGAGGGTGCTATCTTGCAAATGATCAAGAGTTTAGGGTTTTTCCATGAAAGAATTTATGTTGTTTTCTGAGTTTTTATGGAAGAAAATGAGTCTTGGTTGTCTTATAAACAACTTTTGTGAAAGGTGTTAGCATGAAAACCCCTAAAGGGACTATTTTGCATAAGTTGCAAAATAAGTGATAAGTGTGTGAAATAGTGGGAATTTTAGGTTGCTAGAAGAGTAAAAAGAGTTCATCCAAGCTTAATAGGCGAAGAAATTAGATAAAAATTGATTTTCGGGCATAGGGGTCAAAAGGTCATTTTGCCAAAGTCTAAGGGCAAAATGGCCATTTTACTAAAAATGTGAATTTTCAATTGCCTCATTGTAATTAGTGACTAAATGAGTGCATTTTATTAATATAGATCAAGAATTGTCAAATCCAAACCAAGACCGAGGGAAAGCTAAGCAAATCGACTAAACCGTATAGTCGCTACATTTTGAAATCTGAGGTAAGTTGTATGTAAATAATATAAGTACATTGCTACTATCCGTATTTAAATTGTCATTGAATAGATATGGCAAGAATTGCTTGATTTCGAGATTGAGAATGTGTAATGATCATTGAGAGTAGAATTCTCGTAGAATTCTCGTTGGGACCTTAGGAAGTAAACCTGATATTAATGCCGTATCACATGGGTCATTTATGTGAGCTAGTGTAAGATATGTCTGGGACATACATCGACCACATTATGAGAGCCAGTGTAAGACCATATCAGGGACATGGCATCGGCATTGAGATGAGTGCTAGTGTAAGACATGTCTGGAACATGCATTAGCCTCGGTACATAAGCCAGTATAAGACATGTCTGGGACATGCATCAGCTACGAGATGTGTCAGTGTAAGACCATGTTTGGGACATGGCATTAGCATGATTATGTGAGAGCTAGTGTAAGACCATGTCTGCGACATGGCATCGGCCTCGAAGATGATAGCCAGTGTAAGACCATGTCTGGGACATGGCATTGGCACTTTACCCATGATTGAGGCCTATGGAATATCCAGTAGTGTTCCAAATGGTTCAACGATGAGAGTTATAAATTTGACTTAATGAGAAAAGTATAACCGTACTGTGAGTATTAGAGGTACCTAAGTGATACATATGTATAAGACGTGAACTCATTGTATATGCTATGTGATTTGTATGAAGTAAAGAGTAAGTCATACTTATGCCCACTTTGGTATCATAAGTTGTTGGTAAATTGTAGACTTATTGTTGTATATTTATTTATATGCAACTTACTACGATTTATGCTTACTCCCTTTCCTTTCCATTTCTTGATCACCGAAAGTCAAAGATATCGATCACACTATTAGCCGAAACATTCGGTATAGTTGGATTTATATTTTTGAATATGGCATGTATACGATTAGAACTTATTATTTTGAGTCTTGGAGATTTGGCCAAATGTGTTGGCTTGGGATAGATCCCACACTTAGTATTAAGCCATGAATGATAGCTAATATTTATTTTGAGTTTATAAAAGATGCATCTACATGGTTGAATGAATGTCTATTGTGGCTGATTTGATTTCGGAAATTATGCTTGTTTTGGTATTGGCTGGTATTTGCGTGAAAATAGGTATGCAAGGGTGGCAATGAGGTTTGGTAAGTAGCCTTATATTGCCCACACAGGTAGACACACGGGCGTGTGTCTAGGCCGTGTGGACACACGGTCAGCCCTATGGGCATATGGTCCTATCGTGTGACCCTTGCACGTAAAAATTTCAAGTCAGTATGCATGACAATAAACACACGGTAGAGACACGACCGTGTGTCTCAGCCGTGTGGAGGACACGACCTAGCACACGGGCGCGCGCCTTGGCCGTGTGACAATTTAGGAATGCTGACATCAGAAACAGAATACCCAGGATTTTGCACACGGGTTAGACACGAGCATGTCGTGGCCATGTGAGGGACACGGAAGATTGACACGGGCGTGTGTCTAGCCGTGTGAAAACCCCTGTAGGTGTGAATTAGAATTTAATTCCACACGGGTGTGGAACACGAGTGTGTCCCAGGGTGCTTAATCCGTGTGAGCTACACGGACCACCAGCACGACCATATAAAAATGGTCACACGGGCCTATTACCCTTCCACACGGGCATGTGCCCTATTTTAAGGTAAATTTCTTAAGGTCGGTTTAAGGACCCAGAATGGTTCTGAATAGTTTTTAAGAGTCGATTTGAGGCTCGTAGGCCCATAATAAGAAGTTTAAAGTAGAAATTGAAAAAGTTTTAATTTGGACCAAGTCTCGATGACTTCAGACTATTTGTATGCATGAGATAAAGTTAAGTAATGCCTCGTACTCCGACCCAGCGTGGGTTACGGGTATAGGGTATTATATTTAGTGGTATCAGAGCTATGGTTTAGTTAGTTTTAGGACTAACCTAGTGAGAGTACGAGTCAAGCTATACATGCTATAATTGTACATTGATAGTGTGACGAATTCTGATGATTATAAATTATGTTTTTATATAGTAAATGGATCCTGATAGAGCTACGGCGGATGACATAGAAAGTAATGCGCCGACTCCCAAAAAAGGGACTACGCCGGTTGAGAGTGAGCCTGTGACTATGGGCCAATGCGGAGGGGCTAGAGAAGCCTACCCTCGGATAATGGATGCTTGGTGCACGAAGTTCGCTCGTGCGAACCCGAACACTCCACCTCCCCCAGCTCCCCTGATTCCTCAGTATGCCCTAGTAGCTCTGCAAGGCACGAACATGTTTAGAAAAGAGAAGCCTCCGATAGACAAGATTCGAAAATAAGGGGCCGAGGAATTTCAGACTAGCATAGCTGATGATCCGGCGAGAGTAGAATTTTGGCTAGAAAATGCCATCAGGGTATTTGATGAATTATCATGCACACCTGAAGAATGTGTGAAGTGTGCGGTGTCACTTTTACGTGATTCGACAAATCAGTGGTGGAATACTCTCATGTCTATGGTACCGAGAGAATGAGTAGCTTGGAAATTTTTCCAAGAAGAGTATGACGGAGTATGAACGCGAGTTTGTGAAACTCAACAAATATGCTTGGGAATGCGTATCCACTGAAGCTACCATGTGTAAGAGGTTTGAGGATGGACTTAATGAAGACATCCGAGTGTTTGTTGCCATTTTAGAGATATGAGAATTTTTAGTACTCGTCGAGAGAGCATGCAAGGCTAAGGAGCTAGTAAAAGAAAGGAGAAAAGTAGCTATTGAGTCGCGGGATTCAAAAAAGAGACAGATGGGGAAATCATATCAGTTCTCGTCTAAAAGATCAAAAGAGTTTGCTACCCAATCGAATGTTTCAGTGGGGTTTTCAAATAGAAACAAGAACTAGCAGAATGCAACTTCTAGAGCCCAGACCGCTTTTGTCGCGAGTGTCAGTAGTGCTCAGCCAAATAGGCCAGAATGCTCGCAGTGTGGCAGACGTCATTTTGGAGAGTGCCGAGGAAACAACAGGGGTTGCTACAAGTCTGGGTCACTAGACCACTTTATTTATGATTGCCCTGAGATGGGAGAGAGAAACCAAGAAGTAAAGGTAAGCAGTGCTCCATTGAGGCGTAGATGATAAATCGTAATTTATACATATTTTTGCCCCATGCTTAACGCATTTTATGGATCATTTCCCATATAATTGGTGAATTTGATGCTCCTAATGCTTTAAATTCATATTTTATACTTAGGAGAGCATAGGAGAGCAAACGGAACAAGAAACGAGTAAAAAATGAAGAAAATGGGCCAAAGTACGAAATCAACACGGCCTAGACCTCCTCACACGGGCAGACCACACGGCCGTGTCAATTTGGCAGGCTCGAACACGGCCTGAAGTAATTGCACACGGGCATGTCACACGGGCCTGTCCCTGCCAAGCCCTAGTTGAGTCTAATTCGGAAAAGGCTAATTTTGAGGGCTCTTAGGCATTCCAAAGCCTATAAATACACCCTAGAGGAGGAAGAAAATGGGACACACAGGGAGGAAGGAAGAAATTACTCCAAGGAAGCCGATTGATCCATCTCAGAAGCCGGATTCATCATCAGGACTGAAGATCTCTCCTCAATTCCCCCTTCAAGAGTTTGGGGTTTTCTTTATATTTTGTATTATTTATTATTCTGAGATGTTTTCTTATTTAGTTATGAACTAAAACCCCTAACTACCTAAGGGGAATGAAATCTAAGACGAATCTTGTCATTATTTTTTGAATTGTATGATAAATATTTAACTAGTTCTTAATTATGTGTTCTTAATTCTTGTTTTGATATTCCAGAATACCGATTCAAGATAAGCTCTTATTCAAAGGAGGAATAGACCCTGTCTAAGAGTACATTTGTCATAATTAAATGGAGTTGTTTGGCGCACCTAGACATAGGGTGACAAGGTTTTGCCAGATTAGGGTGAAACCAAATAAGGGGATCCATAGATCGAGTTAATGCAACCCTAGGGTGTTAATTAGAGAAATGTCTCAATTATTCAACCTAGGGATTAGACGTTATTAGTCTTTAATAGGGATAATAACATAACTTAGGGATCTCTACGGAACAAGTTAAATGAATAAATCGTCTGATTCGGAGCCAGTATAATAAGTAAAGTCTAGGTGGATTTTTCCTAGGTATTGTCTCAATCAATCGATTTTCCCAAAAGCAATTCCCCAATTCTACTTTCTGTGAGTTCTTAGTTTAGATAATTAGTTAGTTAAAACAAAACCTCTTTATTCTTAGGCTAGATAATTAAAAGACGGTCATTACTAGTACTTTTAGTTCCTTTGGGTTCGACAATCCGATCATGCTAAAACTATACTACTGTTCGATAGGTACACTTGCCTACATCGCGATAATAGTTAGCTTCAAGAACGATCAATTGTAAATATTTAAAACCTATCACGAAATAATAAGATCAAGTTTTTGGCGCCATTGCCGGGGAACTAAGATTTTAGGAACGCTCAATTTTTATTACTTTAGCCATTTATTTTTCTTTCAATTTAATTTAATTTTTTATTTATTAATTTACTTTTTCTTTCTCTTGGCAGGTTTTTATAGTTTATGATTAGAAGAAACTCGTCAGGACCACTACTTTTTGACGAAGAATCGATCGTACAGTTCGCAGAAACCAAATAGAAATAAGGTGAAACTTAAGATACATAGAAAATGAGCAAGAGGATGATACTCAACCCCCAACCGAAGAGATGGCTGAAAACCAAGACAATCAGCTACCTCCTGTAATTGCGGTTAATTAAAATCTTGCTCCACATACTATGTATGATTATGCTAAACCTACTTTAACAGGAACTGAGTCAAGTATAGTTAGGCCTGCTATTGCTATGAATAACTTTGAACTAAAACGTAACACTATTCAAATGATACAACAATTTGTTCAATTTGATGGTTTGCAGGACGAGGATCCAAACACCCACTTGGAAAATTTCCTAGAACTATGCAATACATTTAAAATCAATGGCGTTTCTGATGACGCCATACGTCTTCGGTTGTTTCCCTTTTCATTGAGGAACAAAGCTAAACAGTGGTTGAACTCGTTACCACAAGGGTCAATCATTACTTGGGAACAAATGATCGAAAATTTTCTTTTAAAATATTATTCGTCGGCTAAAATGGCTAAATTACGTAATGATATCTCTTTTTTTGTGCAGATGGATTTAGAAACACTCTACGATGCATGGGAGAGATACAAGGACCTTTTGAGAAGGTGCCCTCACCATGGGTTACTGCTTTGGCTTCAGGTTCAAACATTTCATAATTGCCTGAATCCTTCGACTCGACAAATGGTTGGCACAGCTGCTGGCGGAACCATCAATAATAAAACACCTATGGATGCTTATGAGTTCATAGAGGAGATGTCACTGAAAAACTATCAGTGGCAAGTCATGAGAACAAAACCACGAAAACAGCCGGTGTTTATAACGTCGATTTGGTCACCATGCTCTCTAATCAGGTAGAACTCTTGAATAAGAAAATTGATGGTTTTCTTAGTTCTTCACAGGTTCACCCAGTAATGCAATACGAAGCAAGTGGAGGTGGAACAAGCCATTCGGAATACCAACCTTATGGCCTCAACATGGATAACAAGCAGTTAAATTACATGGGTAATAATTCTCGATCTCAAAACAATCCATATAGTAACACTTCAAGTTGGAGGAACCACCCAAATTTCTCATGGGGAGGCCAAGAAAATCAGAGACAACCTCCAGGCTACCAACAACCACCCTACCAACAGGAAAAGAAGCTGAACCTTGAAGAGATGCTTTCAAAGTTTATATCGGTGTCAAGAACTCATTTCTAGAATACCGAGACAACACTTAAAAATCAACAAGCGTCAATCCAAGGGCTCGAAACTCAGATCGACCAGCTTTCCAAACTAATCTCTGAACACCACAAGGTAGCTTGCTAAGTACTACTAAACCCAACCCAAGGGAACAGGTCAACGCGATTAATGTTCAAGATGAAGAAAGACTCGTTGAGCCAGAACCAATTCAAGAAACTGTGGTAAGCAAAGGTCAAGGTGAGGTAGGTCATAATACAAACAAATCAGTAAATGTTGAATATAAACCTTGTGTGCCATACCCCAACGCGACAAGGAAAGACCACTCAGATGAAAAATTTGGTAAATTCCTTAAACTCTTAAAAAAAATTACATATTAACTTACTGTTTATTGAAGCCCTATCACAGATGTCAAACACAATGAAATTTTTAAAGGAGCTTTTAGCAAATAAGCAGAAGTTGGACGAGGTGTCGCATATGGAGCTAAACGCAATTTGCTTAGCTATTCTCCAAAATAAACTACCCAACAAACTAAAAGATCCAGGGAGTTTTACGATTCCTTGCTTAATTGGTAGTTTAGATGTTAATAATGCATTAGCTAATTTAGGGGATAGTATTAACGTCATGCCCTACAAAATGTTCAAACAATTAGGTCTTGGGAAACCCAAATAGACTAGGATGAGCATTCAATTAGCAAATAAAACTATAAGATTTCCTAGGTGTATTATTGCAGATGTGCTAGTTAAAATCGATAAATTTATATTTCCCGTGGACTTCATTGTTCTAGACATAAAAGAGAATAGCAACACTCATTTAATTATAGGAAGGCCCTTTTTGGCAACCGCTAAAAAAATTATTGATGTTGGTACAGGTGAACTCACACTCTGTGTGGGAGACGAAACAATCACGCTTCAAGCTTGCAGTTCTGGCAACACATTAGAAATTGAAGGTGATCGTTTCACCCATTCTACTAAAACTGACAATATGGTACAACCTACTTTGCAGGAAATAAGTCTGAAGGAAGCACATGATTCATTCTCAAGCAATAGTAGAGGACCTGTTCATGAAGATCGAAGGTTACAAATCGAGGAGCTAGATGAATGGCGGATGCATAAACCGATAACACACGATAAACCAAAACTACGCTAGGACGAGCTCAATACCTTTCCAAATGAACTTAAGGTTGGAGATAGAGTCTTATCAGATGCCGTAGATCCCCACATTGTCACTACCACACCGAATGAACAAATCCCTCTTACGGTACTCAGTATTTTCCCATTTGGTACAGTTGAGGTAAGTCATCCCAATTTCGGCACTTTTAAGGTAAACAACACCCGTTTAAAACCTTATTTTGATGAGATTGATAGCAGGAATAAGGAGAATAAACTCCTCAAACCACCATGATCATTCAACAGAGAGGTAAGTCGAGCTTAGACTATAAATAAGCGCTTCTCGAGAGGCAACCCAAGCACTAACATTATTAACTTCTTTAAAATTTAGTTTTCAACACCTAACTTACTAACGGAGCTCTAGAATACAGGTTTTCCACAGAGACACAGCCAAGCACACGGGCGTGCTTAAGGCCATGTGAAATGTAACACCTCTTACCCGTATCCAAGGATGGAATAGAGTACGAGGCATTACCAGACTTAACAATACACATAGACGAAAACCGGGCCATAAAATTCCATTTAATTCAAAACTTTTCGAACACATGTATAACAAACAAAGCTAACTATATCATCACATCAAAACATAGGACATGGCACAATTAATTAAACTTATAAACCATAATGGATAAGGATTACATCTCATGATCATATACGATAACTTAATGCAGACCGATACGTATGATCAAAATCATAATAAAAATACATATCACAAACCAACTTCCTATACATGCCACTCACTTGATATTTCTAATATTTGAATTAATTCTCCCAAAATGATAGTTTGATAGTGTGATTTTGCCTCCGACGATTTCCAACCCCGAGCCAACCTGCCAATACTAAAGAAATGGAGAGGATGGGTAAGCTTTATGCTTAGTAAGTTCATATGAAAATAATAATCAATTACTACTACGCTTTTCAAGATAAAACACTATAATTGTACAATTACACATGTTCAGGTTAAGCTGTGTTATTGAGTTACAATTACTAAATCATTCATATCTGAAGCTACAAAACTCCAAATTTAGTTTTGTCAATTTTCCTTGAAACTAGATTCATATATCTTTCTCCCATAAAATTTTCAGAATTTTTGGTTTAGCTAATTATTACAGTTTATTCATTAAATTTTCCCCTGTTTCAGGGTACGACTATTCTGACCCCTGTGCACTACGAACCAAATTTCTCCCTGTACAGAATTTCAACGACCATACTATTTGTTTCCCTTAAAAATAGACTCAGGATTCCATTCATGTAAGGTATGACTCTTAATAATGTTTTTACAATTTATGGTGAATTTCTAAAGTTGGAACAGGGGATCTCGAATTTATTCTGACACTGTCTCAGAAAAATTATAATATCACATAATATATAACACTTTTGCTCCCCATGTTTCTTTTATATTGAAATAGACTCATTAATCTTTAATTTCATAATTTTTTTGAAATTTAATTCAACTTACACAATTTTTGGTAAATTTTCAAAGTCATGCACTGCTGCTGTTCAACACTGTTTTACTACTAAAGTTCACTTTTACACAATTCACTTAATCCATTCTATTTTACCAAGGTTCGCTCAAATATCGAGCATATTGCTCATAAATTCAAATAAACATATACTTGCACTTGTTCATCACATAATCACTTTCACATGTATTTTCATTTAATCGATTTCATGTTGAACTCATAGGAATAATAACAGATACACAATTGCCTGCACATTTTCCCATTTCCACACTTGTAGCCAAAGCTATCTGGTACACATAGTAGCCTGCACTTAGTACTACACATGCAACCAATAATCTGGTACACGTAGTAGCCTGCACTTAGTACTACACACATGATCACAGTTTTCGGGTACGCATAGTAGCCTGCACTTAGTACTACACATGCGACCAATTATCCAGTACACGTAGTAGCCTGCACTTAGTACTACACACGTGACCTCACAATAGTTCATTTGTATCGTTTCTATTCCGAAGGTTCAACCGGAAAATTCCTCACTTTTCAACATTTTACTAAATTTTTCGTAATCAATTTAAATTCATAACTTACATCAAATAACCATTTGATAGGTAGCCACATTTCATATGATATCAAAATATAATAACATAAAAAGAATCGATAGATTATTTATGTACGAACTTACTCGAAGTGTCGATCTCACTATCCATAGTACCAATTGTCCATTCATATTATAATAAGACACAACTCAAATATCAAATCAGGTTTTAAGAATTTACATAACATATATCACATATTTCATATATTACTTGTCATGTATCATCATTTTCTTGCATTTCATGTAGCATTCTTTCATGTCATATTTCCACATCATAAACACCATTCCATCAACTTTTCCAATATATTAAATCATACAATATATGCAATAATATTAGGAAATATAATTCAAACATAACATTGCATTATTATTATCATACAAACTTACCTCGATCCAGAAACGACAATTTACCATTTTAGTCCATAACCTTGTATTTTCCCGATTTAAGCCCAAATCTCGATTTCCTTCATCTATAATCTCACGTTTAGCCTAATAATTAGTCACACTATTCATACGGGTCCAAAAATCATATTTTTACAAATTTTCATTTTGACCCCTAAACTTTTGCATATTTGCACTTTTGCCCCAAGGTTTGGAAATTAAACTTCATCCTATTTTCTTATGTTTTATGACATGCTGATCATTTTTCCCTTCTATGGAAACATCAACTTCTCACTCTAACATGTACTTATGACTATTAGGTATTTTTACCGATTAAGCCTTTTTACTCGTTTTCACTTAAAACCGAGTAGCATAAGTTGTCTAACATAATTTAAAACCTCATATTTTATCATAAGACACCAAAATACACAAATTTCACCTCTGGGTATTTTTCCAATTATGAATCCTAAGTTAAATTATTGTTAGCATAAGCTAAATCAAGTTACCAGGACTCCAAAAACGTAAAAATCATTAAAAACGAGGCTAGAACGGGCTTACAATCGAGCTTGGAAGCTTGGAAACCCTAGACATGGAGACTCCCTTGGTATACACGTCCATGGTGAAGAAGATGAACAAAATTGGCTTTTAATTTTGTATTTTAATTGATTTTACCCCTAAATGACCAAAATGCCCTTTTTTACTAAACTTTCCAAAATTTTCATCCATGTCCAATTTTTGTCCATAAACTTAAAAATTGGTCAAATTGCTTTTTAAGACCTCCTAATTAATATTTCAAAGCAATTTCATACTAGAAACTTCTAGAATGCAAGTTTTGCAACTTATTCAATTTAGTCCCTAACTTCAAATTAAGCACTTTATGCATAGAATTTCTTCACGAAATTTTCACACAATCATGAAATCATATCATGGACCTCAAAATAATCATAAAATAATTATTTCTATCTCATATTTGTGGTCACGAAAACAATATTCTGATTAGGCCCTAATTCGGGATATTACATGAAAACAGGGAAAAGATTTTCCCAAACACGGGCTACGATAAAATGCCACGGCCGTGCGACATGGCCGTGGTCGAACTTGTCAAAATAACACGGGCGTGCGACACACCCGTGTGGAAGAACCGTGGGTGAACCTGTTAAAACAGCACGGGCGTGTGACATGCCCGTGTCTAGCACCCGTGGTCGAACCTATTAGATTGACACGAGCGTGGGTCTACATACACAGGCGTGGGAGAAGCGAACAATGCCAGACATGACCCTACGACACGACCGTGTGCACCCACACGCCCAAGGAACACGGACGTGTACTAAATGTCAAATGCGCCCAAATTTAAAATTTGCAAATCACATAGGTTGAAATTGGGGAACACGGGCGTGTTATTTGGCCGTGTGCCCCAAAATCTATAAATACCCTACACTATTCATTGTCTTCCCCACTCAAAAACCCTAACCCTAGCACTGCAAGTCCACACGCCCTCCCTGCCACGTCTGTGCGCCACTCCCAACTTCGTTCTCGACGCTCAATCTCTTTCCTTTAGCATTTGTTTACTCCTTTCTCTTTTATTTCACTGATTTATAATGCTATTTATCATAGTAATCTATATTTTAAATGTTATTTTCATCTTTCTATCGCACAAATTTCATTTATAGAACAAGTATTATCTTTTTCAAATTCTTACTCTTTATATGATTTCTCTACTCCATTTGATTAGTTAGAAGTAAATATTCATGGCTAGAAAATAGACATACTCATGCCTTTAGTGTTAACATTTTTCATCTATCAAACATGTCGCATTCCATGAAATCCGCTGCCATTTTTATGCAATACAATTGATTGCTTTGGTTAACTTGTTAGTCTTAGTCGTTGCTGAAATTATGATTGTTATTTAAAATTTGTCTTCATTTTACTTTGATCATTCCTCAAGATGAATCAATGGTTTTGATTGCAGGTACCATGTCGTCTTCACGAGGAAAGAAAACTGTCGTACCTACTTCGAAGAAAAGGAAGGGAGCGTCATCTTCTGCGGGTCCAACCGCGAAAATTCGTCACCCTCTCCTGCAGTTCCCCCGTGGGCCCCAAGAAGAACTTTACCAAATACTTCGGGCCTGAACTTTAATTGTGGGCCTCTACATCGACTGGGCTACCGTAGAACAAGTTCAGTTGGCTGATGCGATTCGGGCCCTCTTAACCACCGACCCTTGGGAGCTTTTCTTTGGGATCATCGAGCCGACGTATCTCGAGATCACGATGGAACTATGCTCAACGTTTCATCTTCAGACCATAATGACAAACTACGATGATCCCAGCACGGTCCAATTTCACCTAGGCGGATTAATCCGCCAACTAAGCGTCCCCGAGTTCGGTGCTGCACTGGGTTTATATACGAAGGAGTTCAAGGAGCAGAATGAACTACATGCTCTCACTCGCCACATACACTTCTCTCCGTTGAAGTGCTGGCACACTTTGGCCCCTGGCGCTACCTCCTACAATCCTAGCCGCTCCAAGGCATCAGTTCTTCCACCATCCCTGAGGTACCTACACGCCATTTTGGCTCACACGATTACAGGAAGGCGAGAGAGCATTGGCATCGTCAACACTCACGATGCCTACTTTTTATGGTGTATGTCACACGGGCACGTCATCGACCTTGCTTATTTCATCGCCTTCGCGATTCAGCACCAAACGGAGTGGCATAGGAAGGGGGTTATCTCCATTGGCCCTTATGTGACTCGGTTGGCTCGACACTTCAGGCTCCTTGACACCGCGGCCCAAGAATCATCCTTGACCCTAATTGGCCAGATGTCTCCACAAGGCATCTCGAGCATGCTTAGCATGAGGATGATCGAAAAGCGCCGAGGAACCTATCCTCCTCAATATCGTCTCGCCCAATCTACATAGGAGGAGGCCTACGAAGACATTCCTGATGATGTCCCTCCACAGCACGAGGACCCACCGACTCAGCCACCACCACCCTCTCGTCCAGTTTATACGGCGGCTTCATATGCTGACATCTCTGAGCGCCTCACTCGATTCGAGTAGTAGTGTTTTCAATGATTTGACAACATTGATGCTACTTTACAGCAGATTTGTCAACACCTCCAAATCTCATCGCCAGCCCCATCTCGCGAGCAATCCAGTGATAAAGATGTTTGAGAACATTTAATTATTATTTTATGTTTTTAATTTTTATTAAAACTACTTCTTATTTTTATTAGATTTTAGAATTTTATTTTTAATTATCAATTTCGGTTATTTCTTTATTAGTAATTATTCTTCCTCATATCCCCTAAAAAGTTCCTGATTTTATCACAGTTATATAGAGCTCTTAAGCTCATCATTGCATAGGAACTAAAAACTCCACCGGGATAGGTTCTCCACGACTGCCATGTCTTGGTTGTCCACGACCATAGCTACCACTAGATATAATATTCTTTTGGCGCAGGACTTATGGACTAATGAACCTCTACCACCGCTGGAGTATCCTCTTCCACTCTCGCACCGATTACTATCCAAAACTCCAGTTCCAGGAATTCATCATACAGGAAGTTTCACTTCTCTCCTTATCTTATTTTTATATTTTTATATTTATCTTTGTACATTGAGGGCAATGTACATCTTAAGTGTGGATGGTATTCATTTCATTATCAGAAAAATCCCTGAATGACTGCCTTGTTCTCTTGAAAAGTTTTCATATCATATTTAGGATAAATTTTAATTGATTTATGATTTTGATTGATATATCTTGAATTAAAACATAGGCATTTATGCATTGATTGTTTAAACCTTAAGACATGAGAGAATTGATCATGATAAGTTGATTTTTAAGAATTTAAAATTTTAGGTTGTTTCCCCAAGGTTTAGGTATTACTTTGAGTTGGAATTCACAAGTTCTAAACATCAAAAAAGCCATATTTTTTCTGAGATTTTTGAGCCTTTTGAGCATCTATTAATTCTTTCATGCTCACTTTTATTATTGAACTGTTATTCTAGAACTTGCTTGATTATGCATATCAAGACCACACCATTTGATTTGATATGTCAAAATGATTAAGGCACCTAGGATTAACCCATTCATGCCATGAAAAGCCTACCTCTATGATTTACCCCTAATAAACCCCCTTGAGCCTAATAAACCATGTAACACCCCTTACCCGTACCCGAGGCCAGGATAATGTACGAGGCATTACCGGACAAATATACAAACATTAAACTAAAATACGGGCCATAAAATTTCATTCATATTTCAAAATGTTCATTCACTTACACACAGTCCCTTATTTGAGTCTACGAAGCCCAAAACATACTTTAAAAAGGGTTCGGGACTAAACCGAGAACTTACAAAAATCTTGGAAATTTCATGCTTTAAGGCTCCACACGCCCGTGTCCCAAAGTCGTGTTCCATACACGGCTGAGACACATGGTCGTGTCTCTGCCTGTGTGGAATATACCTAGGCTATTTTCCAAGCTTTGGTCAACCTTAATCTCTTACACACTTATACAAAATCAAAAGCATATAACATGATATTCATTTATGATTAAATATTCTCAATTAAACCACAAACATAACATTTGTATGTCATCATACATGTGTATCTCATACTCATTTTACCTTGTTTATTATAGTACCACTTATACATTTATACCAAGATTATCATCTTACCAAATATCTTCAGCTTAGTCATCAAGCATTCATATTTAAAACTAGATCATATCTTTATAAAATACCACAATTCAGATGCATAAAATAACATGTTTGCCTGAAACATTTCAATTCAACTCCATACCCAACAGGCATTACATTGAGACTAGTCATATATATATACATGTCATGATACATATCATTCTCTTTCTGTTTTCTTATAAACACATATCATTTATTTCATTATATCAATATTTCATATACCATAGTTTCCATGTATTCTACATATATTTATTTTCCTCCTCCTCCTCTCCATTCCACATCCTTAATGTATATAGCATTCTTGTAAGTACGATTTCACAATTTACTAATAAATGATCACATCAAATTGTCCACACGAGTCATAGTCACTTACTTATTTATAATTCGAGCTACAGAGATCCAAATTAAGATCTGTAAATTTCCCCTGAAACTAGACTCACATATATTTCCACCATAAAATTTTCATAATTTTTAGTTTAGCCAATTAGTACAGTTTATTCATTAAAATTTCCCCTGTTTCACATTCTGACAGTTCTGACCTATCTTCACTAAAAATTAATTATCTCACCGTACAGAACTCAGATAATGTTCTTGTTGATTTATCTTGAAAATAGACTCATTATGGATTTTAAAAATATAAGTTTAAGTCTCTAATTATTTTTATCCAAAATTTTGTGATTTTCCAAATTCAGAACAGGGGATCACGTAATCATTCTAAACCAGTCTCACAAAAACATAAATATCTCAAAATATAGAACTCCTTTTCTTCTATGATTCTTTTATATAAAAATAGACTCATTAAGATTTAATTTGATATCTCATTCAGTCTCTGATTCAATTTTTACTATTTTTGGTGATTTTTCAAAATCACGTCACTGCTACTGTCCAAAATAGTTTTATTGCTAATTCACTCTTTCACACTTTCTTTGTATTAACCTCATTTTAACATACATATCACAAATCATTTTCACCACATTTCATACATCACAAGTATAGGCCCATGATCACAAGGTCACCATAAAATCATCCTCATGTATAACTTATTTGTTTATAACCTTACCACATCATGGTCACTTAATGAACACATCATTCACATAACCAATTCCTGCACTTATTCATCACAAAACTCACAAAGCAATACATAGAGAGTCTCTTGTTGAACACTTCGAATCAATCCTCGATACTTGGTGGTTTCAGCACATAGCTCCACCCATCATATAGTTCGGCTCTCTTGTACACATGGTGAACACTCAGTACCACCCATGTGACCTAGCCAATTTATCTCGTAGCTCTCTTGTCTACATAGTGTCCTTCACCTGGAACCACGCAAGCGACCTAGCTACATATATCCCGTAGCTCTTTTGTCTACATGGTGTACACATAGTATCACCCATACAACCTAGCTACATCATAATGTCTTGTAGCTCTCTTGTACACATGATGTGCACTTAGCACCATACATGTGGCCTAGCTACATACTATCTGTATCATCCAATCTTTCCGAAGGTTCAACGGGGATTTCTCTCTCTTTTCCAAAAAATTCACCAATCAAGTAATTATCCACAAACATATTTCTAATACTATTATAAAATATCATAATACAAGTAATATTGATGTATTACTTACATATAAACTTACATATCATTTAGTATCAAGGCAATAACATTAAATTTCACATTGCCTTATTAAAAATCATATGAACTTACAATTTCCCATAATATCCATAATCATAGAAATCATATTTATGTATGATAATTCAATGCACTTCATGTACCATAGACATATTTTTAAGTCAATTCATAAACTTGGGACCATAATCATTTAATTTAACATAATTCAATTAATTCACTAAATTTAACTTTCAAATATAATTTACAGCATTATTGCTGTATTATTTCATACCAACTTACACTTTCAACACCTCGGAAATTATAATAAATATATCAATTTTACATTGAAACATGCATAAATTAATGCTTATTATACATATGAACTTACCTCGATACTAAAATGGCCATTTTACCAACTTTCCCAACTTTCGATTTTTCTCTCATTCTAGGTTCAAATCTCATTTTTCGGGATCTAAAACATCATATTTTACTTATTTAATTAATATACTATTCAAAACAGTCCTTAACTCAAACTTTTGTAAAATTACAATTTTGCCCCTAAAATTTTGTATATTTACACTTTTGCCCCTAGGCTCGGGAATTAAACTTCATCCCTTATTCTTATATTTTATGACATGATGATCACTTTTCCCTTTTATGGCAACATCAAATTCTCACTCTAACATATACTTATGACTATTAGGTATTTTTACCAATTAAGCCTTTTTACTCGTTTTCACTCAAAACCGAGTAGCACAAGTTGTCTAACATAATTTAAAACCTTATATTCTACCATAAAATGGCAAAATAAACACATTTCACCTATGGGTATTTTTCCAAATATGAACCCTAGCTTAAATTATTGCTAGAATAAGCTTAATCAAATTACCGGGATTCCGAAAACGTAAAGAACTTGAAAAACGGGGTTAGAACGGACTTACTATTGTGCTTGGAAAGCTTGAAAACCCTAGCCATGGCTTCCCCCATGCTAATTTTGGCCTCCATGAAAAAGATGAGTCAATTTTGGCTTTATTTTCCCTTTTTATTTCTTTTAATTACCAAATGACCAAAATGCCCTTCCTTACTAAACTTTCAAAAATTCCATCCATGTCCAATTTTTGTCCATCACTTAGAAATTGGTCAAATTTCTATTTAAGACCTTCTAATTAATATTTCAAAGCAATTTCATACTAGAAACTTCTAGAATGCAAGTTTTGCAACTTATTCAATTTAGTCCCTAACTTCAAATTGAGCACTTTATGCATAGCATTTCTTCACGAAATTTTCACACAATCATGCAATCATATCATAGACCTCAAAATAATCATAAAATAATTATTTCTCTCTCGGATGTTGTGGTCCCGAAACCTCTATTCCAACTAGACCCAGTTTGGGTCTATTACAAACCAATTCTTGTATTACCCTTAATATTAACCCTTAACCCATTATTGTTGAAATCCCCTAAATTAATTTGATCCTCATTTTTATCTAGATTTGAATTGAAATATTTGTTTAACTATGTTTTATTCTATTTTGTAATTATGTGTTCTTATAAAAAAATGTATACATATTAGTGGTAGTAATCTTTTGTTTTTGAGCTTAAGTATTTAATTCCGTATTCTGAGAAGAAGCTCTGTTGTACATAAGTGATATTGAATCTTTTTCTAGTTAAGTGATTTTTCAATTCAATCTCGATTCTAACTTTTGCTTTCAGCCTGTGGCCATACCCCCTAACCAAGCCTCATTACAACCCTCTAAAGACCATTTGATTAATATATCATCTCTATTTATAGTGGTGGAGATTTGATTTTCATGCAAGCCTATGGTAATAATTTTTCATTATTGGCTATTGAGTGCTTCAATTATTGTCCTTAAACACCTCGAGTGATTTGAGTGAATCTTTAGTGAGGATGTGAAACTCTGTGATATTCTAAATCAAAGGTAATTACTTAGATGAGGGGAGACACCTATGTTTGCATGATTAAATACTCAACTTAGAATGTTTGAAACTTTTATGTTCTTTTAGTTGAATTCTCAATGTATGATTACCTATGGATTATTTTGAGATATTACCAATAGAAATTATAAATTGAGAAGAATTTATGTTGATTATGAGTTGAGGATTTTGCTTGAGGATAAGCAAATGCTTAAGTGTGGGGGTGTTTGATAAACCGTAATTTATACATATTTTTACCCCATGCTTAACGCATTTTATGGATGATTTTCCCTTAGAATTGGTGAATTCGATGCTCCTAATGCTTTAATTTGATATTTTATACTTAGGAGAGCATAGGAGAGCGAAAGGAATGAGAAACGGGCCAAAAACGGAGAACATGGGCCAAAGTACGAAATCAACATGGCCTGGACCTCCTAACACGGGTAGACCACACGACCGTGTCAATTTGGTAGGCTCAAGCACGACCTGAAGTAATCACACACGAGTGTGTCACACGGGCGTGTCCCTACCGAGCCCAAGTTGAGTCAAATTCGGAAAAGGCTAATTTTGAGGGCTCTTAGGCATTTAAAAGCCTATAAATACACCCTAGAGGAGGAAGAAAATGGGACACAGAGGGAGGAAGGAAGGAATTACTCCAAGGAAGCCGATTGATCCATCTCAGAAGCCGGATTCATCATCAGGACTGAAGATCTCTCCTCAATTCCCCCTTCGGGAGTTTTGGGTTTTCTTTATGTTTTGTATTCTTTATTATTCTGAGATGTTTTCTTATTTAGTTATGAACTAAAACCCCTAAATACCTAAGGGGAATGAAACCTAAGACGAATCTTGTTATTATTTTCTAAATTGTATGATAAATATTTAACTAGTTCTTAATTATGTGTTCTTAATTCTTGTTTTGATATTCCAGGATACCGATTCAAGATAAGCACTTATTCAGAGGAGAAATAGACCCTGTGTAAGAGTACATTTGTCATAATTAAGGGGAGTTGTTTGCGTGCCTAGACATAGGGTGACAAGATTTTGCCGGATTAGGGTGAAACCTAATAAGGGGATCCATAGATCGAGTTAATGCAACCCTAAGGTGTTAATTAGAGAAAGGTCTCAATTATTCAACCTAGGGATTAGACGTTATTAGTCTTTAATAGGGATAATAACATAACTTAGGGATCTCTACGGAACAAGTTAAATGAATAAATCGTCCGATTCGGAGCCAGAATAACAAGTAAAGTCTAAGTGGATTTTTCCTTAAGTATTGTCTCAATCAATCTATTTCCCCAAAAGCAATTCCCCAATTCTACTTTCTGTGAGTTCTTAGTTTAGATAATTAGTTAGTTAAAACAAAACCTCTTTATTCTTAGGCTAGATAATAAAAAGACGATCATTACTAATACTTTTAGTTCCTTTGGGTTCGACAATCTGGTTTTGCTAAAACTATACTACTGTTCGATAGGTGCACGTGCCTACATCACGATAATAGTTAGATTCAAGAATGATTAATTATAAATATTTAAAACGTATCACGAAATAACGCAATCAGTAGACTACAAAAGAACCCGAGAAGCGGGGCTTCTAGTAGAAGTGCACCCAGAGACGCTGCAGTGAGGTCCGAGGGCAGAGCGTCTGCAATGACTTATGCTATTCGAGCTCGGGAAGAGGCAGAGTCTCCCGATGTGATCACGGGTACTTTTTCTATCCATGATATATCTATTGTTGCATTAATTGACCCAGGATTTACCCACTCTTATATTTGTATGGAATTGGTACCTCGTATGAGCATGCTAGTAGAGTCCACTGAGTTTGTGATCAAAGTGTCTAACCTTTTAGGCAAATATGTATTAGTGGACCAAGTGTGTAAGGATTGTCCTTTGACAATTAGAGGTCATTTTTTTTCGGCTAACTTGATGTTATTGTGGTTTAATGAATTTGACGTAATCCTTGGGATGGATTGGTTGACTTCTCATGGTGTTCTGGTGGACTGTGGGAGGAAAGTTATAGAGCTGAAATGTAAAGACAAAAATATTCTTCGAGTTGGACCAGATGGATCAAATAATCTGCCTGTAGTAATATCGTCTTTAACTACTGAGATTTGAGGAAAGGATATAAGGCCTATCTAGCTTTTGTGTTAAATACTCAAGTGTCTGAGTTGAATATTGAATCGGTACCAGTGGTCTGTGAGTTAACAGACATGTTCCCAGAAGAATTACCTAGACTACCTCCATTGAGGAAAATCGAGTTTGGAATTGAGTTGGTTCTCGGTATGACGCCCACCTCGATTGCTCCATATAGGATGGCTCCAACCGAGTTGAAAGAGTTGAAAGCACAGTTGCAAAAGCTAACGGATAAAGGCTTTGCGAGACCAAGTTTTTCACCATGGGGTGCTCCGGTACTTTTCGTGAAAAAGAAAGACGGGTCGATGAGATTATGTATCGACTATAGACAGCTCAATAAGGTGACGGTGAAGAACAAATATCCTTTGCCAAGAATCAATGATTTGTTCGATCAGTTGAAGGGGGCCACTGTATTTTCCAAGATTAATCTAAGATTCGGGTACTACCAGTTGAGAGTAAAAGAGCAAGATGTACCAAAGACTGCTTTTCAGAAGAGATATGGGCATTATGAATTCCTTATTATGCCTATTGGTTTGACTAATGCCCCGGGGGTATTTATGGATCTGATGAACCCCATTTTCAGGCCATATTTGGATAAGTTTGTCATCGTCTTTATCGATGACATATTGATTTATTCACGTGATGAGAGTGAGCACACAGAGCATCTGAGAGTTGTATTGCAAACCTTGAGAGACAAGAGATTTTATGCCAAGTTCAGTAAGAGTGAATTTTAGCTTAAGGAGGTCAGTTTTCTAGGACATCTTATGTCAGGAGACGGGATCCGAGTTGACTCAAGTAAGATCTCAGCTATTGTTGAATGGAAACCTCCGAAGAATGTGACAGAGGTTCGAAGCTTTTTGGAGTTGGCTGGGTACTATAGACAGTTTGTAAACAGATTCTCTATGATAGCTACGCTGATGACGAGACTACTACAAAAGGATATCAAATTTGAATGGACAGAAAAGTGACAACAGAGTCTCGAGAAATTAAAGGCTTTGTTGACCGAAGCCCTAGTGTTAGTGCAACCGGAGTCGGGCAAGGAGTTTGTAGTATATAGCAATGCCTCCTTAACTGGTTTGGGTTGTGTGCTTATGCAAGAAGGTAAGGTCCTCGCTTACGCTTCAAGACAACTGAAGCCACATGAGAAAAACTACCCGACGCATGATTTAGAGTTGGCCGCCATCGTGTTCACACTGTAAATTTGGAGACACCATTTGTATAGGGAAAAATGTTGGGTATTCACCGACCATAAGAGCTTAAAGCACTTGATGAATCAAAAGGAATTGGATTTACGACAACGACAGTGGTTAGAGCTGATAAATGACTATGAATTGATTATCGACTACCATCTGGGAAAGGCGAATGTAGTCGTTGATGCTTTAAGTAGAAAATTGTGATTTGCACTGAGAACAATGAATGTCGATATGACATTGTCTGATGATGGTACAATTCTAACAAAGATGAGAGCTAGATCGACATTTCTTCAAGCGATCCGAGAAGCTCAGAAAGGTGATGAGAAATTGCAAGCCAAGAGAATTCAATGTGAGTCGAGAATTGAATCAGATTTTCGTATTGGTAACGAAGGATGTTTAATGTTCAGAGACAGAGTTTGTGTACCTAAGGACAATGAGCTTATTCAGAAGATTCTGAGAGAAGTAGATACTGGTTGTTTGTTCGTCCACCCGGGCAGTGTGAAAATGTAAAATGACCTTAAGAAAATGTATTGGTGGTCGGGTATGAAAGGAGATATTTCAAAGTTTGAGTATAAGCTAAACATTAAGTGCCTCCGGGTCTACTTCAGCCTATCATGGTCCCCGAGTGGAAGTGGGATCGGATCAGTATGGACTTTGTGACGGGTTTGCTGGTAACCCCGAAGAAAAAGGATGCTATTTGGGTTATTGTGGATAGGCTCACAAAGTCGACACATTTTATACCAGTGCGTACCGATTACTCCCTTGAGAGATTAGCTGACTTGTATGTTTCTGATATTGTGGTACTACACGGAGTGCCCATATTGATTGTTTCAAACAGAGACCCAAGATTTACCTCGAGGTTTTGGAAAAAGTTACAAGAGGCTCTGGGAACAAAATTGAATTTTAGCGCAGCTTTCCATCCGCAAACCGATAGTCAGTCAGAGAGAGTAACTTAGATATTAGAGGACATGTTATGGTGTTGTGTCCTTAAGTTCCAAGGTAGTTGGGAAAAGTATGTACCATTGGTTGAATTTTCCTATAATAACAGTTATCAGAAAAGTTTGAAAATGGCACCTTATGGGGCATTTTATGGGCGAAAGTGCCGAATGCCCTTATATTGGACCAAGCTTAAAGTGGGTCAGATTCACGGGGTCAAATTAATTAAGGAGACTGAAAAGAAAGTTACAGTGTTTCGTGACTGCTTGAAGGCTGCCTCGGATAGATAGAAATCTTTAGCGAATTTGAAATGAAAGGAAATTGAGTTTCAAGTTGGTGATAAGGTATTTTTAAAAGTATCTCTATGGAGGAAAGTCCTCAGATTTGGTAGAAAAGGCAAGTTGAGTCCTCGTTTCAAAGGGCCTTATGTAGTTGCTGAGATATAGGGCCAGTTGCTTACCGATTGGATTTGCCACCAGAATTGGAAAAGATTCACGACGTGTTTCATGTGTCCATGCTACATCGATATAGATCAGACCCTTCTTATGTGATTAAGCCGACAGAGGTTGAAATTCTTCCAAACATGACTTATGGCAATGAGCCGGTCAAGATTTTGGCTCTGGAAGTCAAACAGTTGAGAAATAAGAATATATCACTTGTGAAGGTTTTGTGGTATAGACATGAAGTCGAGGAAGCCACATGGGAACTCGAGGAACCATGAGAGATCAGTACCCAAACTTATTCGCTGGTAAGATTTTCGAGGATGAAAATCCCTAAGGGGGAAGAAATGTAACAGCCCAATTTAAGGCCTAGCCAGAATAGTGATCTTGGGACCACAAATTCAAAGTTGGAGAAATTATTTTATTATTATTTTGGAGTAATAGCATGTTTATATTAGTATATGAAAAATTTGGTGAGTTAATTTTAACGTTTGTGAGCCCGATTGTGAGAAAGGACTAAATCGCATAAAATGTAAAAGTCTTAAATTGATAGGTAAAGGTGTTAAATAGATAGAGAACCTAAATTGGGGGACTTTAAAGGGCAATTAGGCCCCTAGAAATAGGGTGGCCGGCCATAGGAGACATGTGTGGTAAAAAATTTCAATTTTTGGTGGGATTAGGTGACCAATTTTGACTAAAATAGAAAATAGAAAATAGAAAAAGGAAATGATATCACCCTATTTCCCATTTCTTCTTAGCTGAAAATATCAGCCATTGTTGGGTTTTAAGATTTAAAAATTTGCAGCAACTTGAAGCACTCACAAGTAAGTGATCCTAATGGCTTTTCTAAAATATTTTTGTACTTCTGAGACCCTTGAAGCATGAGTTTTCAAATGAAGGTGCTATCTTGCAAAATGATCAAGAGTTTAAGGTTTTGCCATGAAAGAATTTGTGTTGTTTGCTTAGTTTTTATGGAAGAAAACGAGTCTTGGTTGTCTTATAAACAACTTTTGTGAAAGGTGTTAGCATGAAAACACCTAAATAGACTATTTTGCATAAGTTGCAAAATAAGTGATAAATGTGTGAAATAGTGGGAATTTTAGGTTGGTATAAGAGTAAAACGAGTTCATCTAAGCTTAAGAGGTGAAGAAATTTAATAAAAATTGTTTTTTAGGTATAGGGGTAAAATGGTCATTTTGCCAAAGTTTAGAGCCAAAATGGTCATTTTATCGAAAATGTGAATTTTCAATTGCCTAATTGTAATTATTGACTAAACGAGTGTATTTTGCTAATATAGATCAAGTATTGTCAAATCTGAACCAAGACCGAGGGAAAGCCAAACAAATCGACTAAACCGTATAGTCGCTACATTTTGAAATCCGAGGTAAGTTGTATGTAAATAATCTAACTACATTGCTACTACCCATATTTAAATTGACATTGAATAGATATGGAATGACTTGCTTGATTTTGAGATTGAGAATGTGTAATGATCATTGAGATAGTAGAATTCCTACTGGGACCTTAGGAAGTAAACCGAATATTCATGCCATATCACTTAGGTCATTTGTGTGAGCTACTGTAAGACATGTCTGGGACATGCATCGGCCACATTATGAGAGCCAGTGTAAGACCATGTTTGGGACATGGCATCAGCATTGAGATGAGTGCTAGTGTAAGACATGTCTGGGACACGCATTAGCCTCGGGACGTAAGCCAGTATAAGACATGTCTGGGACATGCATCGGCTACGAGATGTGTCATTGTAAGACCATGTCTGGGACATGGCATCGACACGGTTATGTGAGAGCTAGTGTAAGACCATGTCTGCAACATGGCAACAGCCTTGAAGATGATAGCCAGTGTAAGACCATGTCTGGGACATGGCATCGGCACTTTACCCATGATTGAGGCTTATGGAATATCTGGTAGTGTTTCAAATGGTTCAACGAAAAGAGTTATAAATTTAAGTTAATGAGAAAAGTATTAACCGTATTGTGAGTATTAGAGGTACCTAAGTGATACATATGTATAAGACGTGAACTCATTGTATATGCTATGTGATTTGTATGAAGTAAAGAGTAATTCATGCTTATGCCCACTTTGGTATCATAAGTTTTTGGAAAATTGTAGACTTATTATTGTATATTTATTTATAAGCAACTTACTAAGCTTTATGCTTACTCCCTTTCCTTTCCATTTCTTTTAGTGCCGCCTAACTAGCTCAAGGATCACTGGAAGTCAGAGATATCGATCACACTATCAGCCGAAACATTCAGTATGGTTGGATTTATATTTTTGAATATGGCATGTATAGGATTAGAACTTATTATTTTGAGTCTTGGAGATTTGGCCAAATGTGTTGGCTTGGGATAGATCCCACGCTTAGTATTAAGCCATGAATGATGGCTAATATTTATTTTGAGTTTATAAAAGTTGCATCTACATGGTTGAATGAATGTCTATTGTGGCTGATTTGATTTTGGAAATTATGCTTATTTTGGTATTGGCTGGTATTTACGTGAAAATAGGTATGCAAGGGTAGCAATGAGATTTGGTAAATAGCCTTATATTTCCCACACAGGTAGACACACGGGCGTGTGTCTAGGCTGTGTGTGACACATGGTTAGCCCTATGGGCGTATGGTCCGGCCGTGTACCCCTGCACGTAAAAATTTCAAGTCAATATGCATGATAATAAACACACGGGTAGAGACACGGCCTAGTACACGGGCATGTGCCTTGGCCGTGTGACAGTTTAGGAATGCTGACATCAGAAACAGAATACCCAGGTTTTTGCACACGGGTTAAAACACTGGCGTATCGTGGCCGTGTGAGGGACACGGGATATTGACACAGGCGTGTGTTTGGCCGTGCGAAAACCCCTGTAGGTGTGAATTAGAATTTAATTCCACACAGGTGTGGGACACGGGCGTGTCCCAGGGTGCTTAGGCCGTGTGAGCCACACGGACCACCAGCACGACCATGTCAAAATGGTCACACGGGTGTGTTACCCTTCCATATGGGCGTGTGCCTTATTTTAAAGCAAATTTCTTAAGGTTGGTTTAAGGACCCAAAATGGTTCCGAATTATTTTTAACAGTTGATTTGGGGCTCGTAGGCCCATAATAAAAAGTTTAAAGTAGAAATTGAAAAAGTTTTAATTTGGACCAAGTCTGGTGACTTGAGACTGTTTGTATACATGAGATAAAGTTAGGTAATGCCTCGTACTCTGACCCGACGTAGGTTACGGGTATAGGGTGTTACAATATTGGCATACCAGGTAATGTTGTGGCAACCAGCAGTTGCTCATCTGGGAAATCCTCTTTAATGAGTTGAATATTGCAATCTTTATTGCCCGCTTCAAGTCTTGACAAGTGATCAGCCATTTGATTCTTGGTTCCCTTCCTAACTCAAATTTTGTAACACCCCGTACCAGAGACCGTTGCCGGAGTCGGACACGAGGGGTTAACAGACTTAATTCACTTATTTTTACAGTCCATTTTAAAAATTTCCAGACTAGCTGGCTAACTGCGTCACTGTCACCTTAAAAATCATATCTTGAGTTCCAAAACTAGAAAATCAGTTTTGTAAATTTTCCCTGAAACTAGACTCATATATTCATCTACAAATTTTTTTCTAGAATTTTTTGTCAGGCCAATTAGTACAGTTTATTAGTTAAAGTCTCCCCTGTTTCAGGGTTCGACTGCTCTGACCTTCATCCATTACGACTTATATATCTCCCTGTACAGGGCTTCAATACTTATGCCGTTTGTTTCTGATGAAAATAGACTCAAAAAGAAATCTATACATATATGGAATGACTTCTAATTATCTCTGGTTAATTTATAATGAATTTCCAAAGTCAGATCAGGGGATCCAGAAATCGCTCTGGCCCTGTCCCACGAAAACTTAAATATCTCTTAAAATAAGACTCATATGACCGTTTCATTTCTTCCATATGAAAGTAGATTCATTAAGGTTCTATTATATAATTTATTCACTATTTAATTCTATTCCTACTATTTTTAGTGATTTTTCAAATTCACGCCACTGCTGCTGTCAGCATCTGCCTTTAAGGTAGACTTTACCTATTACATAGTTTCCATGATTCAACCAACCCTTTAGCATATATAGCACAAAGTATGATCATGATTAACCATTCCAATGGCCAATCATTGCCAAGCATATCCACACCTCTCAATAACCATATACATACAAAATGATTATAACATTATGCTCAAAATATATATAAGCCATTTTCGCATGGCTATCCAAATTTATACAAAACCAAAGGGTACATGACCAACAACAAAAAGGGTAGTCCTATACATGCCATTTCAGAGTTCAACCAAATGTGTACCAAAGGGGCTTTGATAGTGTGGACGACTTCGACTTCGACAATCCCGAGTCCGATAGCTGACGAACCAAAATCTATAAAACAGAGATTCAAAGAACGGAGTAAGCATTTAATGCTTAGTAAGTTTTGAGCAATAAAATTAGGCACAACTGAAGTATAGCATTCATATAACTAAACGGATAACTTCATATACACATAGCTTCTCGCTCAAATGCCTTCGGGACTTAGCCCGGTTATAGTAACTCGCACAATTGCCTTCGGGACTTAGCCCGGTTATAGTAACTCGCACAATTGCCTTCGGGACTTGGCCCGATTATAGTAACTCGCACAAATGCCTTCGGGACTTAGCCCGGATATAGTAACTCGCACAAATGCCTTCGGGCTTAGCCCAGTTATCAATCCGAATATCCATGCACATATCAATAAATCATGACACATCAATATTTCACTTTCGTAACTAGAATTCAAACACAAGTCACTTATCAAGCATTATCATTTTCAGCTCAAAAGCTACGTACAAAGGGCATGATTTTGATTTGCTTATAACATAATCTAATCGAATCATAATCTAAGTTTCATTACTCGAAAACTTACCTCGGATGTTGTCGAACGATTTCGACGGCTATTCGATCACTTTTTCCTTTCCCTTGTCCAACTTTGGTCCTCTAAGCTCTTGAGCTAATTCAAACAAATTTAACTTATTAAAGTCTCATTATGCTAGCTTATGGCCGAATATGACAAGGAGTTTGATAGGTCATATGGCCACCTTTAGCTCAAATACAAAATGGTCATACGCATTTTTAATCACATTGAGCAATTTAATACAATTAATCTAACATTTCCTCATGTGCACGTTTATTACCGAATACACACATCATTAACCTAATATCAATTATCTGAGCACTTTAACAAAATTCTCCTTGAGCCGAGTATCTAAGTCAAGATAGATTCACCATTATGCTCGCCTCTAACCGAATGCATGCAACACCAATCTACCTCATGTGGCCGAATATGCATATCTATGTTGAGGCCGATTATATGCTTAATACTTCCTACAAGTATGGTTACTTGTATTGACTATATATCATTTTGTTTCAAGTTCAAAACTCGGCTAATACACATATATACACTAGTAATCAAATACTAACATTTTGCACTTCACCTTACTACCATTTCTCATCTACTTCCTACCATGGCCGAATGCATCAAGACACCATACCATTTCAATTTTGGTCATGGGTTACACAAAGAACTTAATGTCTAACTCAAAAATGCCAAAAAGAAAATCCAAGAGTCATCAAACACCATCACATGTATCATTACAAAGCTTCACACTTAGCATGCAAATGACATCAACACAAATCCACCTTAGCCGAAACTTAACTCATCTTCATGCCTCATCACCACAACATCAAACACCAACCAAGAAGACAACACCCATGGCCGAATATCATCTCCATCTCATAGCAAAGATTTAAACCATGGGCTAGGTAGAACTCAAACTAACAACTAAAAACATGCATGAATCTCATGAAACAACATCAAACATACCTTAGTCTAGCAAACCACCATAGCTGATTTCCTCAAAGCTCTTTTTCCTTCTTTTTCTTTCTTCTATTCGGCCAAGAACAACATGAGAGCTTTTTTTCTTTCTTTTTTTTTCATCATCATTTACCTTCCCGTTATTATTTTATTGCCCATACTCCTTATTTTATTTTTCCTAACATAAATCACTAACATAACATGTTTATGACATGTTTTACCCATAACATTTTGTCCACCCTCCTTGTCATGGCCGGCCACTTACTAATTAAGGGGGAAATTGACATGCAAGTCCACCCTTTTGATCTCATGCACTATTAGATCCTTATAGATCGACCTATCACATTTCAAAAGTGTCACACATAAGTCTATTAGCTAAATTCACATGCAATTGACTAAATCGAAGCTTAAAACTTTCACACATTCATATTCACATATTTTAGACAATAATCATTATATTCAAATAATTTGGTGACTCGGTTTAGCGGTCCCGAAACCGCTTTCCGACTAGGGTCACTTTAGGGCTGTCACAACTCTCCCCCACTTAAGAAATTTTTGTCCCCGAAAATCTTACAGGTAAATAAGTTTGGGTATCGTTCTTTCATAGAGTTCTCGGGTTCCCAAGTAGCTTCTTCCATCCCGTGTTTGATCCATAACACTTTTACTAAAGGAACCTTTTTGTTTCGCAACTCTCTCACTTCACAAGCTAGGATACGAACTGGTTCTTCTTCATAACTCATATCTGTTTGAATTTCAACCTCGGAGGGACTTATTATGTGCGAGGGATCAGATCTGTAACGTCGAAGCATCGAAACATGAAAAACGTTGTGGATCCTTTCAAGTTCAGTGGGTAAAAGCAACCTATATGCAACTGGACCAACTCGTTCGGAGATTTCATACGGCCCAATGAATCTCGGACTCAACTTGCCCTTACGCCCAAATCTGAGTATTTTTTCCAAGGTAAAACCTTAAGAAACACTTTATCTCCCACCTGATACTCAATGTCCTTTCGTTTCAAATCCGCGTACGACTTCTGACAATCTGATGCTGCCTTTAGTCTTTCACGAATTATTTTTACTTTCTGCTCAGCATCTTTAATGAAATCAACTCCGAAAATTTTACTTTCATCGAGCTCGGTCCAAAACAATGGCGTACGGCATTTTCGACCGTACAAAGCCTCGTAAGGCGCCATCTTAATGCTTGACTGAAAACTATTGTTGTAAGCGAACTCAATCAAAGGTAGATACCGTTCCCATGAACCACTAAACTCAAGGATGCAGCATCTCAACATATCCTCGAGTATCTGAATTATCCGCTCGGATTGACCATCGGTTTGGGGGTGAAAAGCAGTGCTAAAATGCAACTTGGTGCCCAAAGCTTCTTGCAATTTCTTCCAAAATCGTGAGGTGAATCTCGGATCTCTATCCGACACAATAGAAATGGGCACCCCGTGTAATCTCACAATCTGAGAAACATACAATTCAGCTAGTTTATCCAATGAAAAATCCGTACGTACGGGAATAAAATGAGCCGACTTAGTCAGTCTATCCACAACAACCCAAATAGCATCTTTCTTACTTGCCGACAATGGCAACCCAGATACAAAATCCATCGTGACTCGATCCCATTTCCATTCAGGTATCATGATCGGCTGAAGTAAACCTGTGGGCACTTGATGTTCCGCTTTCACTTGTTGACATATTAAACACTTCGATACAAAATCGGAAATGTCTCATTTCATACCATGCCACCAAAACTGACGTCTCAGATCGTTGTACATTTTCGTACTCCCGGGTGAATTGACATTCGGCTACAATGAGCTTCGTTCAGAATCATCGAAATGAGTTTTGAATTTCTTGGAACACACAAACGACTTCTGAACCTCAAACAATCGTCATCATCAATTTGAAACTCTGATTTCGTATTCGGAACACATTCAGCCCGTTTTGCAACCAATCCATCATCGACTTTCTGAGCTTCACGAATTTGATGGATCAACAATGGTTTGGCCTTTAATTCTGCCACTAACACATTGTCGGATAGAATGAACAAGTGTACATTCATCACTCGTAAAGCAAACAGTGATTTACAACTTAAGGCATCCGCAACCACATTAGCCTTTCCCGGGTGATAGTCAATGACAAGCTCATAATCTTTCAACAACTCGAGCCAACGTCTTTGTCGCAGATTTAAGTCTCTTTGAGTCATCAAATATTTGAGACTTTTGTGATCCGAATATACATGGCACTTCTCACCAAATAAGTAATGTCGCCATATTTTCAAGGCGAACTCAATGGCAGCTAGTTCAAGATCATGGGTCGGATAATTTTTCTCATGTGGCTTTAATTGTCTCGACGCATAGGCCACAACTCGACCTTCTTGCATCAATACGCAACCCAACCCAAGTAGGGAGGCATCACTATAGATGACAAACTCTTTGCCTGATTCGGGCTGCACTAGAATTGGAGCTTTAGTCAAATAAGTTTTCAGTTGATCAAAACTTTTCTGACATTTTTCCGTCCATTCGAACTCAACATCTTTTTGAAGTAGCTTCGTTATTGGTGTGGCTATCATCGAGAAACCTTTTACAAACCGTCGGTAGTAACCAGCAAGTCCCAAAAAGCTCCGAACCTCAGTAATATTTTTCGGAGGCTTCCAGTTAAGTATGGCTGGAATTTTGTTCGGATCCACTCGAATGCCTGATGTAGATACCACGTGACCCAAGAAGCTAACCTTTCTTAACCAGAACTCACACTTACTGAACTTAGCATATAACTGCTTATCCCGTAAAATTTGCAACACTAATCCCAGGTGTTCCGCATGATCGGTTTCATTTCTCGAATAGACCAAAATATCATCGATAAACACAACTACAAACCGATCCAAATACGGTCTGAAAATTTGATTCATCAATTCCATAAATACCGCGGGGGCATTAGTGAGCCCAAACGGCATCACTAAGAATTCGTAGTGACCGTATCTCGTTCTGAAAGTAGTTTTGGGTATATCTGAATCTCGAATTCGTAACTGATAATAACCCGATCTCAAATCTATCTTTGAAAACACTGAGGAATTTAGTTCATAATCTGGAATAACATTATCTCAAAGTTAGGAAAACAACAAAAGATAAAGAAACCCAATAAAACTTCCACAGAAATTGAATGGAGATCTTCAATCTTTAAGGAGATTCGCTTCTGAAATGAATCCAGTGGCAATCTTTCAGTCTTTTCTTCGTTCTTCTCTGCCTGCTCTCTTAGGTCCTCTTCTACTATGTAATTATAAATTTTAGAATGCTTAGAATCCCTAAAAATTGGATTTTTCCACTTAAAGGAGAAACAGGGTGTGAAATTGACACGGGTTGGCACATGGGCATGTGGCCAGCCCGTGTGGAAATGCCCAAGCCGTGTGGATCTTTAAAACAGCTCTTTTTGTCTAATTTTGGCCCTTTTTTGGCTCTTCTCACTTCCTTATGCTTACCTAAGTATAGAAACATGAATTTAAAGGATTAGGAGCATCAAATTCACTAATTTATATAATAAATAATCCAAAAACACGTCAAGAATGGGAATAAAAACATGTTACTTTCATGGTTTATCAAATATCCTCACACTTAAGCGTTTGCTTGTCCTCAAGCAAAATCCTCAACTCTCAATTAAAATTAATCTTTCTCAACTTATAAATCTCATCAATAATGTTGTCATAATTCACAAATAATCATACATTGATAATTCAGCTAAAAGAGCATTAAATATTCAAATAATCCAAGTTAAACATTTTTAAAACATGAAAACATAGGTATTTCCCCTTATCTTAGTAATTACCTTTAATTCAAAATCGACAAGAGTTGACATCCTCAGTAAAGATTCACTCAAATCACTCAAAGTGTTTAAGGTTCAAAAATAAGCACTCAATAGTCAAACATCAAAAGTCATTACCATAGGCTTGCATGAAAATCAAATCTCCACCACTATAAAATGAGATGATACATAAATCAAAAGGTCTTTAAAATGTTGTAATGGGGCTTAGGTTAAAGATGTGGAGAAAGGCTGAAAAAGTTGGTTAAAATTGAGATCAAATTGATAAATGATAAACCGTAATTTATACATATTTCTATCCCATGCTTAGTACATTTTATGGATGATTTTTCCTTAAAATTGGTGAATTCGATGCTCCTAATGCCTTAATTTCATGTTTTACAATTAGGTGAGAATAGGAGAGTGAAAGGAACGAGAAACAGGCCAAAAACGGAGAAAATGGGCCAACGTACGAAATCAACACGGCCTGGACCTCTCCACATGGACAGACCACACGGCCGTGTCAATTTGGTAGAATTGAAGCACGACTCAAACAGGTAGACCACATGCCCGTGCCTATTTAACAGGCTTGACCACGGCCTTAAGCAATCGCACACGGGCGTGTCACACGGGCATGTCCCTTTCGAGCCCAAATTGAGTCCAATTCAGAAAAGGCCAATTTTGAGGGTTCTTAGGCATTCTAAAGCCTATAAATACACCCTAGAGGAGGAGGAAAATGATGTACATAGAGAGGGAAACAGGGAACTACTCAAGGAAAGCCGATTGATCCATCTCAGAAGCCAGATTCATCATCAAGACTGAAGATCTCCTCTCAATTTCCCTTTAGGAGTTTTGGGTTTTTCTTTATGTTTTGTATTAATTATTTTTCTGAGATGTTTACCTTTTTAGTTATGAACTAAAACCCCTAAATACCTAAGGGGAATGAAACCTAAGACAGATCTTGTTATTATTATCTGAATTGTATGATAAATATTTGACTTGTTCTTAATTATGTGTTCTTAATTCTTGTTTTGATATTCCAGGATATTGATTCAAGTTAAGCTCTTATTCAGAGGAGGAATAGACCCTATTTAAGAGTACATTTGTCATAATTAAGCGGAGTTGGTTGCGCGCCTAGAGATAGGGTGACAAGATTTTACCAGATTAGGGTGAAACCTAATAAGGGGATCCATAGATCAAGTTAATGCAACCCTAGAGAGTTAATTAGAAAGAGATTTCAATTATTCAACCTAGGGTTAGAGGTTGTTAGTCTCGAGAGAGATAATAATATAACTTAGGGATTTCTACGGATCAAGTCAAATGAATAAATCGTCTGATTTAGAGTCAAATAACAAGTGAAGTCTAGGTGGATTTTTCCTTAGGTATTGTATCAATCAATCGAGTTTTCCAAAAGTAATTCCCCAATTCTATTTTCTGTGAATTCTTAGTTTAGTTAATTAGCTAGTTAAAACAAACCCCATTATTCTTAGGCTAGATAATAAAAAGACAGTCATTACTAGTACTTTTAGTTCCTTTGGGTTCGACAATCTGGTCTTGCTAAAGCTATACTACTGTACAATAGGTACACTTGCCTTCATTGTGATAATAGTTAGTTTCAAGAATGATTCATTATAAATATTTAAAACCTGTCACGAATATCACATATCAATAAATTACCAAACTAGAAAAATAAACTAATGTTGAATAATTACATCAATTGAAAAATATTCAAGAATAACACGAGCTTCTTCTCAAAAATATGAATTTAATTATTCAAGCTCAATTAACAGAGAACTAAATAATAATCAATATATATGTTTTTTTAGAACAATAAGAAATAAGTCAGCAAATGAAACAAAAGAGCATAGTGAGGCAACTAACCAAATCAAATCTCGATAAAAAAGGGAGTCAATAAAACGGGGAAAATTCTCAACGAATCAAAAGAGTGAGATATGGGTTAACATGAATGGGTAATTCAAGAAATGGTGTGTTAGGCTTAACGGGGTTCACTAAGGGTTAATTATGAAGGTAGGTTCTTTATGGGATAAGTGGGTTAAAACAGAAGTGCCTTTATCCTCTCAGTATTTCAAATCAAAGGTGTGGTCTTGACATGCATAATCGAAGCAAGTTCTAGAATAACAAATCAATATTGACACACTCATAACCAATAATAAATTGATCAAGAAAAGTGTATGCTCTAAAGGCTCAAAATCTCACAAAAAATTATGGTTTTGATGTCAAACTTGTAAATTTAAAACTTCAAGATAATACCTTAATTCAAGGAAACAACCTAAAATTTTTTAATTCTGAAAATAAACTTATCATGTTTGATTCTCTTATGTCTTAAAGTTTAAACAATCAATGCGCAAATATCTATGAATTTAATCTAAAACACATCAATAAAATTCACAAATCGATAAAAATTCATTCTAGTAGAAGTATGAGAAAATTACTTAAACACAAGACATAATTCAGAGATTTTCCAATAATCATATAAATAACCTCCCCACACTTAATATGTACATTTTCCTCAATGTACAAACATAAATAATCACAGTATAAATAGAATATCATAGGAGAGGGAGAAAATTGAAACTGCCCTGAATATTGGATGAAATCCCCAGAATAGTGAAAAGCAAAATTATAGATAAAGCTAGATGTAGTGCATGATTCTGAGCAAACTATTAAGAAAATAAACACAAGTTGTGAAGAAGATTAAGGGATTATACTTGATTAGAAACAACCATAAAATTAAATATAGTTCAAAAGATAAAAGCGAAAGAAATCTTAAGAAAATAACAATAAACATAAACATAAAAATAAAAATAAAAATAAAAATAAAAATAAAATAAAATAAATGGACTCAATGGTCCTCATCATCAGACACATCGGTGTCGTGAGTTGTCAATGCTGAAAAGGAGATATGGAGATGCTAACATATCTGCTACAATGTCGCGTCAAGGCTGTCGAACCTTTGAACGTAGTACTGCTCAAAATGAGTGAACCGCTCGGAGAGGTTAGCTCTGCTAAAGTAACAGGAGAAGGAATAGGTCAGTGACTAAAAGGTAGAGGCTATGGTGGGTCCTCTGATAGAGAGGAACATCATCAGTGAAGTCCTTAGGCTCATTCTGTGTGTCAGAATGAAATAATCGATACTGAGGGGGATCCACTCCACGATGCCGCTCGACTATTCTCATATGAATCATGCTCAAGATAATCTATGGGTACATCTGGCTGATGAGAGTAAGTGTAGAGGATTGCTTTGGTGTGTCGAGGAGACCGAAGTGTCGAGCAAGGCGAGTCACAAAAGGGCATAAACATATGGGGCCCTTCTTGTGGTGGTCAGTCTGATGGCAGAAGGTTAAGGCGATGAAGTATGTCAAATCAAAGATATGCCCAATGGTCATGCTTCATAGAAAATAAGGATCATGAGTACTAACGACTCCAGTGCTCTCTCTCCTACTAGTCAATGTGTGAGCTAAAAGTGCATAAAGATACCGTAAAACTGGAGAGAGAGAAGTCACCTTCGAGCGACTCGCATCATAAAGTTTTTGACCTGCTGTAAGCTCTGTCCAACAATGTGATGGTGTGTAATGGATGTGCCGATGTAGATGGAGGAAATTCTCGAAACTCATGAACTCCTCAGTGTAGAGTCTCATAACAGCACCGAACTTAGGGACACTCATTTGGCGCACCAAACTAACAAGTCAAAAAGTGATGGTGCCTGGCTCGTCATGAGTCGTTATGACTTGCAATAGAAGAAATGCCACGCAGAACTCGAAAGTAAGCTCCATATATGTAGGCTAGATGATGGAGAAGAATCTGTCCTACGGAGCTGTGGCAATAAAGGCTCAAACATCACCAGCTAGTCGGACTTACTCCAACGCAACCCAATCAATACATCAGCCTAGGCCGAGTGGGCACTGTCTGAGTAACTGAAATAGATCCTCTTGGGCGCCCGTAGAATATCGGAGATAAAGGTGGCGGGCCTCGGCGGAAGCACTCTAGGAAGAAGTCGCACCTAGGGTCTTCCACTTTTTCAAAGCGAGGACGGGAGCCTTAGTTTTATCGCATATGTTTGTCATGGTGTGCCTGAAATAAAGTGATCAAATAAGTCAAATTGACGAACCAACATAATAGGCACAAGCTAATAAGAAATAAACATCCAAGTTCAGCTTAACAATTGGACTAAATAGAAACATAATAAAAGTAATAATCAGAATGCAAACTTTTAAACAAATACCTAGTAAGAGTAAATAAAACTAATAATGATCAATAATAAAAATGAAGAAGCAAAACTAACAAGAATAAAATAAAAATAAAATCAACTAAAACAAACTACATGCATAATATTGCCTAATGAAAAATAAAATAAAATAAAATCAGATCAAATCAAATGAAATCAAACAAGAAAAATGTCCAGAACTCAAGAAGAAACAAGGAATCAACAGTAAAGAAACTGAATAAATAAGATTAAAAAAAATCAGTAAGACTAATAAAAATAAAAGAATAATAAGAAAGAAATACTTAAAGAAATAGTAATAATAAAAAAATAGGAAAATGGGAAAAAAGGAAAAAGAAGGACCGACAGCAGTTGGTATGGTCGAGTTATGAACGGCAGCAGCTAGCACGCAACGGTGATGGTTGAAGGCCGAGGGGACTGTTGAGATGGAGTGAAAAGGTGACGAGGTGAGCGAGGAAGCTAGGGAGAAGGGGCTGGTTGGTTTTGTAAGGGTGAGAAGAAGGGAGCCAAGAGAGGGGTTTGGGTGGGGGTGGGCTGTGCGATGGGAGTGAACGGATAGGGTTTGTGGTGCAAGGTGTTGGCCGGACTGTGAGAAAGGGATAATGAAAGGGGTAGGTAGTTTGACATAGGTAGAGGCTTGGAAAGGGTCGATGAGAGGGGGTGGTGTGGTAGCTCGTAGGGTTGGTTCAATGAGATTGAGTGAAGGCCAATGGGGAGGATTTGGCGAGGTGAGTGAGGGGGTGATGATGGTGGCTAGAGTGTGGCGATAAGGGAACGGCAGTGGCTAGGGAAGAAGGGAGGAAAAAGATAAATTTTAGAAAAAGAAATTAGGGATTGCTTTAAAAGGGGTGACACGATCCTGTTTAGGCCCGTGTTGGGCCACACAGCCGTGTTGGGCCACACAGCCGTGTCACACACCCGTGTGGCTCTTCTCATCCCGTGTCGATAAAAATTTTTAACCGAGTCTTCAGATGGTTTGAGACACACCCGTGTGTCCAGGCCACGTGTAGCACATGGTCGTGTCGCATGATCGTGTGCAACCTTCTTTGCTTCTCCCACGCCTGTGTGACCTCTCACACGTCCGTGTGGCTCAGCCATGTCTCGCACATAGCCGTGTGCCTTGCCCGTGTAACTCTCTGACTTGTTTTAAAATTGGAAAAAATTAGCTTTAGCTTTCACACGGCCTAGGACACACCCATGTGTCCAGGCTGTGTGGTCCACATGATTGTGCCACACACCTATGTGGACTATTTTAGGCTTTGTCTTTTTCGATTTTTGAAAAAATTAAGTCCCAGGATCCACACCGCCAAGGACATGCCCGTGTGTCCAGGCCGTGTGAGTCAAAAAACATTTTTTTTATTTTTGAAAATCAATTAATTTAAAAAAATATTAGGAGATAAAATTAAGAAATTAGAAGTGTTAACACTCAAGTTGCCTCCCGAGAAGTGCTTATTTAAAGTTTAAGCTCGACTTACCTCGTATCCGCGTGGTCACAGTGGTTCACGGTGGTTCACGGAGTCAAAAATCCTCTTTTCTGCTGTCAATTCTATTATCAAAATAAGGTTTGAGTCGAGTAATATTTACCTTAAAAGTGTTGATTTCAAAATGAGTTACCTCGACTTTACCGTATGGGAAGACATTCAATACTGTAAAACGAGTTGCTCCATTTGCATTAAGCTTTGTAGTCGCAATTTGAGGGTCTGTTTTATCTAGCAGTACCTGGTCCCCAACCTTATTCGTTCCATCCTTAAGCTCCTCATTGTAATGCCCTAATTTCTCAGATCCCGAACCCCTGTTAAAATTGTTTTTGCATGGTTGTGGCGTGGATGTATGTCTGCCTTAGTGGTGTAGTGCTCTGGGGGTTCTGGGAAGTCATGGGTTCAAGCATTGGCTTGAGCAAAATTTTGCTTCTAAGTGAATAAACCCTTGTCTTTAGTTTATAGACTTTTAAACTAAAAAGAGTAAAGTATGACAATATAAGGTCTGTTAGCCTAGTGGCAAGTAACGTGTGGTGTGTGCCTAGGGGTCTTGAGTTCGCGGCTTCTATGCGCTAAGGTGTTTTATATTGCTGCCTTGCTATGTAGGAAGTAAAGGTTGATCGAAACTCTAGTGTTGGAGTGGGTGAGTGGGGATGAATAGTCAAATTTAGGGAGTGTTTGGTGGGAGTGGATAGGAGAGTAATCGATTGAGAGATGTGGGGAGCATTTTAAGGAGAAAGTTAAGGAGTTAGAGAGTGTAGGAGTGTAGTGCTGAATGAGGACTCTCCTCAATTGTTTGGTGTGAGTAGTGCACCTAGTCATTCTGCTATACTCTTTGTGCCGAAAGTGTAATCTAGTGCTATCCATTTTGGGTAATAGCCATTTGTCTTCTGTCTATCTTTTCATGTTTTTTCCTCTTTCACCTATTGTTTTGCTTGGTAGCCATATGTTCTGGTGACCACTCGGGCATTTTGCATTCTAGCCTGTTGTGGTTTTGTCTTTAAGGTTGTGTTTGAGTAATCGATCTTCCTCTTTTTCCTTTCTTAATCTTCTTCACCATTTGCTGAACCCTCATTCTCTTCCTTCCAATCGGTCATCAATATTCATCTTCTCTTTTGGGCTATTAGCTGAGTACTTTCTTCTTCTTATTATTATTCATTTTCTACCTCTGTAACCCTTGCCGAATATAGTTTTTCTTCTTTGGTTCTGAGCTGACACTATTTTCTCTAGGAGCCAAACCCCTATGCAACTCTCTCAACTCCTATCGTGTTTCAGTTTTTGAAGTGGATTCTTGAGCATTCTGTTAGGGGTCAGGGCAAGTTCTCTCTCCCTTTCCATCACGTTATTTCTCTCCTTTCCTCTTTGGTTTTGGCTGAAGTAATCATGTTTAATAACTCTCCTTTTGGCAATTTCTTCTAGGGAGCGAGATTGTTGTATCTCGTGCATCGGGATTAAGGTGTGCTCTGGGATGTTGGTCGAATATTGCTAAGCCTTTCTCTTAGTCTATGAGTTTGGTAAGTTCTTTACACTTGGTATAATGGTTTGAGTGAGGTAATAGGTTACAAGGGATGTATGGTTGCAGGTAGCCTCTAAGTATTAGAAAAGGGGTTGTTGGCAACGGTTTGTGGAGCGATCAAAGTAAGGGGTAAGTAAGAATATGGAAAAGTGTTTTGTTTAGGGTTGCTTTAATTTGGCTATAGCCTATTAACGGAACCTTTTTCTTGAAACAGATTGGAGTACTTGTCGGCTAGTTGGGCGATTTCGCAATCTGGTGTGTGTACCCCCATTGCTGTTAACTTAGTACGGTGGAAAAGCCAACAAGCTAGAAAGTGGGCTGTCAGCACCACACAGGCATATGGACGCCCGTGTAGTAGGCCTAGTAGCAAAATGAGGCCGTGATGTCGACGAAATAGCCGTGAGCATTTTCATGGGCTGAAACGGTATTGGGCCATTTTGGGCCGAACTAGGCCTTATAGGCCTAGTGGGCTTGTGGGCTCCGCGGAGAAATCACACAAAACATGGTAAATTGTGGGCCACGTTGTCTGAACTACATGACTAATGCCATTTTTAGGCTATGTGGGCCACACGAGAGTGTGGGCCCACATGGGCCGTAATATGGGCTATTGGCCCATTAGCACTGGTTGACCAATATGGTTGCACGGGTCGCTCAAGACGACTGTGGGCCTACTGTTAGGTCAGTAAGTACACTTAGACCCCATATTGTTGAAATGACCATTATACCCCTGTGAGAGGTAAATTGAATGAAATACCCTTATACTATGTATGACTGTTTATGAGCATGACATTTTTGCATACGCGTATGATATTATGTTGCATTTCATGGGGTGGGATATATGATTTTGGAGGAAGTGTACTAAAAGGCTATAAGCCTATTACTAGCAGCTCTGCTGCAAAACTATTTTAGTACCGAAAATGGTACGATTTGGTGTGTAGGGTTGGGTGGGTCGATTATATCCCCATATGGTGTGTAGGGCTGGTACGGAGATGGTGTGTAGCAGTTGGATTGGGTAGGAATCTTTGTTTGCATACTGTACTGAAATGGGCTCAGGCCCAGACTAATACTGCTACTGAAAAAGGGGATAAGTCCTAACTGGAACTAACGGTTCTACCCTCCTTAAAGAAAATTTCGGCCTCAAAATTTACTTGATTAGAATAGGTGAGGGTATTGCTGACGCATTGCCTCCTCGGGTTCCCACGTAGCCTCCTCCAAACTGTGGTTCCGCCAAAGAACTTTCACTAACGGGATTGATTTCCTTCTCAAGACTTTCACCTCTCAATCCAAAATCTAGACTAGTTTCTCCTTGAAAGTCAAATCTGGTCTAACTTTAATCTCCTCAACCGTTACCACATGCATAGGATCAGAGCGGTAGCGTCTCAACATTGAGACGTGGAACACGTCATGAATCTGGTCTAACTCTGGAGGTAATTCAAGTTGATAGGCAATCGGTCCTACACGCTTCAATATACGGTAAGGCCAAATAAACCTTGGGCTCAACTTGCCCTTACGCCCAAATCTCAGTACTTTCTTCCATGGTGAGACCTTCAGAAAAACAAAATCTCCCACAGAATACTCAATTTCCTTACGCTTCAGATTCGTATATGACTTCTGTCTGTCGGATGCCGCCTTTAGTCGATCCCGAATCAAACGCACTTTATCTTCGATATCAGAAACCAATTCAGGACCCAAAACTCGCTACTTTCCCAACTCTGTCCAACACGAAGGAGTACAAAACCTACGATCATACAATGCCTCGTAAGGTTCCATCTGTATGCTAGACTGGTAGCTATTGTTGTACACAAACTCTGGTAGCGGCAAGTGATCCTCCTAATTGCCTCTGAATTCAATCACACAACTCCTTAACATGTCTTCTAGTATCTGAATTACCCTCTCTGACTATCCATCTGTCTGAGGATGAAAAGCAGTACTGAAGTTCAAGCGTGTACCTAGAGCTTTATGTAACTTCTTCCAGAATCGAGACGTGAAGTGAGGATCTCTGTCAGATATTATGGAGACCGGTACCCCATGCAGTCTCACTATCTCAGATACATTTAGCTTAGCCAGATTCTACAATGAATAATCTGTGCGAACCGATATGAAGTGGGCAGTTTTGGTCAACCGATCCACGATGATCCACACTAAATCTTTCTTAGAAGGCGTTAGGGGTAACCCACTCACAAAATCCATAGTTACTCTTTCCCACTTCCACATTGAAATCTTAACCGGTTGAAGCAAACCAGAAGGCAACTGATGTTCTGCTTTAACCTGTTGGCAAGTCAAACATTTCCCCACAAAGTCGGTAATCTCACACTTAAGACCTGGCCACCAATATACCTCACAGAGATCTCTGTACATCTTATTTCAACCTAGGTGCCTAGCATAGGGCTACTATACGCCTATCGCAGTAAAGTCTGCCTCAAATTAGAATCCTTAGGCACACAAATTCTACCTTTGAAACAGAGTACCCTTTCACTATTTAGCCCAAAATCCACTATATTACCATTCTCAATCTGTCAGAACCAAAGACCCAATGACTCATCTTCCAAATGTTTACTCTTAATCTGTTCAATCCACACTGGTTTAACGTGGAGCTCGGCTAACAAACTACTATCATCAAATAAGCTAAGACGAGCGAACATTTCCCTCAGATAAGTCATAGCCCTACGGCTTAGTGCATCGGCCACCACATTGGCCTTACCAGGGTGGTATTCAATCGAACAGTCATAATCTTTAAGCAGCTCAATCCACATTCGCTGCCTAAGATTTAACTTCTTTTGAGTAAGGAGATACTTGAGGCTCTTGTGATCTGTGTAAATGATACATTTTTCACCTATACAAGTAATGCCTCCAGATTTTTAATGCGAATACCACTGCGGCCATTCCAAGTCATGAGTCGGATAATTCGCCTCATGCATCTTAAGCTGACGAGACGCATAAGCAACCACCTTACCCTATTGCATCAACACATAACCCAAACCAACGTGTGACTGATAAATCATAAATTATACATATTTTTATCCCATGCTTAGCACATTTTTAGATGAATTATCCTTAGATTTGGTGAATTCGATGCTCCTAATCCTTTAATTTCATGTTTTATATTTAGGTGAGCATAGGAGAGTAAAAAGAGTAAGAAACGGGCGAAAAATGGAGAAAATAGGCCAACGTGGGAAATTAACATGGCCTGGACTTCCTCACATGGGTAAATCATATGCCTATGTCTACGCAGTAGAATCTAGCATGACCTACAAGGGTAAACCACACGCCCGTGTCTATTTGATAGCCTTGAACACAGATTGGAGAAATCGCACACGGGTGTGTCACACGGGCGCGTCCCTGTCGAGCCCAAGTTTAGTTCTATTCGGAAAAGCCACTTTTGAGGGCTTTTAGGCATTCAAAAGCCTATTTAAACCCTTGAGGAGGCATTTAGAACACACAGAGTGAGAGGCAAGAAATTACTCAAGGAAAGCCGATTGATCCATCTCAGAAGCCAGATTCATCATCAAGATTGAAGATCTCCCTTCAATTTCCTTCAGGAGTTTTGGGTTTTCTTTATTTTTTTATCTTTATTCTTTTTGAGATGTTTTCTTTCATAATTATGAACTAGACCCCCTAAATACCTAAGCGGAATGAAACCTAAGACGGATCCTGTTATTATTATATGAATTGTATGATAAATATTTGACTTGTTCTTAATTATGTGTTCTTAATTCTTGGTTTAATATTCCAGGATATTGATTCAAGTTAATGCACTTATTCAAAGGAGCAAAAGTCCCTGTCTAAGAGTAAATTTGTCGTAATTAAGCGGAGTTGATTGCACTCCTAGAGATAGGGTGACAAGATTTTGCCGGATTAGGGTGGAACCTAATAAGGGAGTCCATAGATCGAGTTAATGCAACACTAGGGTGTTAATTAGAAAGAGATTTCATTTAATCAACCTAGGGTTAGACGTCATTAGTCTCGAGAGAGATAATAATTTAACTTAGGGATTTCTACAGATCAAGTCAAATGAATAAATCGTCTGATTCAGAGTCAGATAACAAGTGAAGTCTAGGTGGATTTTTCCTTGGGGTTGTCTTAATCAATCGAGTTTTCCCAAAAGCTTTTCCCCGATTTTCTCTCTGTGCACCCTTAGTTTAGCTAATTAATTTAGATAAACAAACCCCTTAATTTTTAGGCTAGATAATAAAAACAAAGTAATTACTAATACTCTTGGCTCTTTTGGGTTTGATAATCTAGTCTTTCTAAAGCTATACTACTGTTCGATAGGTACACTTGCCTTCATCGTGATAATAGTTAGTTTCAAGAACAATTAATTATAAATTTTTAAAACCTGTCGTGAATACCACGTACCAAGTTTTTGGCACCGTTGCCGGGGAACTAAGATATTAAGAACACTCGATTTTTATTACTTTAGCTATTTTACTTTATTTGCAATTTAAATTTTTTATTTTAAATTATTTATTTGCAATTTAGTGTATGACTAGAAGAAACCCATCGGGACAATTACTTTTTGATAGTAAGATTGATCGCACAGCTTGCAAAAATCGAAGAGAAATAAGGCGAAGCTTAAGATACACAGAGGAAGAGCAAGAAGACTTTATTCAAACCACGACCGAGGAGATGGCTGAAAATCAGGAAAATTCGCTACCTCTTGCAATTGCCGCTGATCCAGTAAATCATAATCATGATCCACACACTATGTATGATTATGCTAAACCAAATTTAACAGGAACTGAGTCAAGTATAGTTAGGCCTGCTATTGCTGCAAAAAATTTTGAACTAAAACCTAACACGATTCAAATGATACAGTAATTTGTTCAGTTTGATGGTTTGCACGATGAGGATCCAAACAATCACTTGGTGAAATTTTTGGAGTTTTACGACACATCTAAAATCAATGGCGTTTCTAACGATGTCATACGCCTTCGGTTGTTTCCCTTTTCACTGAGGAACAAAGCTAAACAGTGGTTGAACTCGTTAGCACGAGGGTCAATCACTACTTGGGAACAAATGACCGAAAAGTTTTTACTAAAATATTTTTCGCTGGCTAAAAAGGCTAAATTAAGGAATGATATCTCTTTTTTTGTACAAATGAATTTAGAAACACTATATAATGCATGAGAGAGATACAAGGACCTGTTGAGTAGATGCCCTCACCATGGGTTATCACTCTGTCTACAGGTTCAAACTTTTCACAATGGTCTGAATCCTTCAACTAGACAGATGGTTGACGCAGCCGCTGGTGGGACTATCAATAATAAGACACCTAAGGATGCTTATGAATTTATAGAAGAGATGCCACTGAATAATTATCAGTAGCAAGTCATGAGGACAAAGCCAACGAAAGCAGCCGACTTTTTTAACATCGATTCGGTCACCATGCTCTCTAATCAGGTAGAACTTTTGAATAGACAAATTGATGGTTTTCTTGGTTCTTCACAGGTTCACCCAGTAATGCAATGCAATGCAATGCAAGTGAAGGAGGAACGACCAATTCAGAATACCCAACTTATGGCCACAACATGGAAAACGAGAAATTAAATTATATGTGTAATAATCCTCGACCTCAAAATAATCTTTATAGCAACAATTACAATGCAGGATGGAGGAACCACCCAAATTTCTCATGGGGAGGCCAAGGGAATCAGAGACCACCGCCACCTCTAGGCTTCCAACAACCACCTTACCAACAAGAGAAAAAATTGAACCTTGAGAAGATGCTAACAAAATTCATCTCGGTGTCAGAAACTCGTTTTCAGAATATCGAGACAGCACTTAAAAATCAACAAGTGTCGATGTAAGGGCTCAAAAATCAGATAGGCCAGCTCGCTAAATTGATATTTGAACGACCACAAGGTAGCCTACCGAGTAACACTGAATCTAACCCAAGAGAGTAGCTCAATGCGATTACCATGTAAGATAAGTAAGGGTTAGTTACACCTGAACCAGAACCGAGGCAAGAAATTGTAGGAAGTAAAGGAAAAGGTGAGGCGGACCATAATGACCAAAAATGGGTAAGTAAAGAGTACAAACCACGTGCACCATACCCCAATGTGACAAGGAAAGAACACTCAGACGAATAATTCAATAAATTCCTTAAACTTTTAAAGAAATTACATATTAACTTACCGTTTATTGAGGCTCTTTCGCAGATGCCGAAAGCAGTCAAATTTTTAAAGGAGATTTTAGCAAATAAGCGAAAGTTAGACGAGGCGTCACATGTGGAGATGAATGCAGTTTGCTCAGCCATTCTGTAGAATAAGTTGGCTAACAAATTGAAAGATATAGGGAGTTTTATGATTCCTTATTTAATTGGTAGCTTAGATGTTAATAATGCCGTGGCTAATTTAGGGGCTAGTATCAATGTCATGCCTTACAAAATGTTTAAGCAGCTAGGTTTTGGGAAACCCAAACAAACTAGGATGAGCATTCAATTAGTAGATAAAACAATAAGATTTCCTAGGGGTATTATTGAAGATGTACTCGTTAAAATTCACAAATTTATATTCGCAGTTGATTTCGTTGTTCTAGACATAGAGGAGGATAGTAACGTGCCCTTAATTTTAGGGAGACCCCTTTTTAGCAACTGCTAGAATGATAATTAATGTTGGTATAGGTGAACTCACACTTCGTGTGGGTGATGAAACAATCACTCTTCAAGCTCGTAATTCGAGTAACACCTCAAAAATTGAGGGTGATTGCATAAATCACACTACTAGTACTGATCATGTGGTGAAACCCTCTGTGTAGAAAACAAGTTCGAAGAGCACACATCAGCCTTGTTCAAGCAACAACGAAGGACCTATCTATGAAGAACGAAGGCTACGAGTTGAGGAACTAGATGAATGGCAGACACATAAACCAAAACACATCTTGACGAGCTCAATATTCCACCAAGTCAATTTAAGGTTGGAGACAAAGTAGTACTGGATGCAGCAGATCCTTGGAATGCTACCTCTGAACCTAACGGAGCAATCCCTGTTACGGTACTCAACATTTTTCCATATGGTACAGTCGAGGTAATTCAACCCAAATTCAGCACTTTTAAGGTAAATAATACCCATCTAAAAACTTATTTTGATAAAATTGATAACAGGGATGAGGAGTGTAAACTCCTCGCACCACCATGACCACACAAAATAGAGGTGAGTTGAGCTTAAACTCTAAATAAGCGCTTCTCGGGAGGCAACCCGAGCACTAACAGTATTGATTTCTTTAAAATTTTAGTTTTTAACATCTAATCACTAATTGAGTCATTGAAACACAGGTTTTCTAATCCACACGGCCAGGCACACGGGCGTGCCTTAGGCCGTGCTTACACCATGGGAGGAGATATGGCTGTGCGATAAGGCCGTGTGAAAACGGGGCAAAATTTTTCCCCAACACGAGATGCGATAAGTTGCCACGGTCATGTGACGTGGCTATGGGCGATTCTGTCAAAATAACACGGCATACGGCACGTCCGTGTCTAAAAACCGTGGTTGAAATTGAAAATTTAGCACAGGTGTGCGACACACAGTGCTCACCACTCGTGCTCAAGACTGATAAAACAACACGGGCATGCGCCTATACACATGGGCGTGGGAGAACCGAATGAAGTAGGACATAGCTGTGCGACATGGCTGTGTACACCAATACATCCAAAGGACACAGGCATGGGACGAATTTCAAAAGCACCTGAATTTGAAAATCACGATAAACACGGGTGAAATAAGGGCCCACAGGTGTGGCCCACGGCCGTGTTCCCCAAAATCTATATAAACCCCTCACTATTCATCATCCCCTTCCCCAAAATCCTTAACCCTAGCAGTCGCAACTCTTGCCCACGCCTTCTTGCCACGCTCGTGCGTCGACCACAACACCACTATCGACGACCCAAGCTCCTCTCTCTACCAAGCTCTTGCGTTTGTTCATTCTTTTCTCTTCTTTTCGTTTACTAATTTGATTTTTATTGTTTTATTTGACTAGTTTCATAGTTCTAATGATAGTTCTTTCCCCTTTTTTATGTTACATTCATTCATTATCGTTCTCATATGCATTCATCCACTTGTTATTTCCTTTATCATCATTTTCGTCTTTGTATTCATAACAATAATTTGATATATCTATTAGGATTTGGATTGTTTTTCAGTAGATTTTTTTCATTTAGTCAGAAAACCCCTATGAAATAGTGTTATTTAGTTTTAACATACTTGCATGCCTTTCCATTCGTGGGGATTATTCTTATAACTTCATGTTTTCATAGCAGATACCATGTCAAACCCACGGGGTAAGAAAACTGTTGTCCCCGCCTCAAAAAAGAGGAAAGGAGCAGTGTCATTCTCAGGTCCTATAATGGAGATCAGGCACCCCTTTATTCAGTCTCCCTTAGGACCCCCGGAAGAACTCTTTCAGATACTCCGGGCTCGACCCCTATGTGTGGGCCGCTACATTGACTGGGCCTCACTTGAACAAATCCAATTGGCTGACGCGGTCTGAGCCCTCTTGACGACTGACCAATGGGGGCTATTCTTTGAGATCGTCGAGCCATTGTACCTCAAGCTCACAGTCAAACTCTGTTCGACCTTCCACCTCCAAGTCATCATGACATAGTTCGATGATCCTGGGACGATTCAGTTTCGTCTTAGCAATTTAGTACGCCAGTTGAGCATACCTAAGTTTGAAATTACACTAGGGCTGTATACGGGGGAGTTCATGGACAACAACGAACTCAACACCCTCCATCGCCATATCCACTATTCTCCTTCGAAGTGTTAGAGAGCTTCAGTCCTTGACTCAGCCACCTATGACCCTAGCCACTCCAAGGCATCGGCTCTCGCCCCATCCCTCAAATACTTGCACGCTATCCTAGCTCACACTTTGATAGGACGACGAGAGAGCACCGACGTCGTAACACTCACGACGCATATTTCTTATAGAGCATGGCGAACGGGCACGTCTTCGGCCTTTCCTATTTCATTGCCTGCATCATTCACCATCAGACGGAGTGACATAGGAGATGAGTCATCTCTATTGGCCCTTATGTGACTAGACTAGCACGGTACTTCGGGCTCCTCAACATAGAAGCACAATCATCCTCTCTTACCCTCATCGGCCAGATGTCTCCACAGGGCATCTCGAGTATGCTAAATATGAGGATGATCGAGAAACGATGTGGAACCTACCATCCTCAATACCGCCTCGTCCAGTCTACCGAGGAGGAGGACCTAGAGGAAATTACTGATGATGTCCCTCCACGTCATCAGGACCCATCGTCTCATCCACCACTTATCCATCGTCCAGTTCATGCGGCGACTTCATACTCTGACATCTCTGAGTGCCTTACTCGATTTGAGCAGCAGTGTTTTCAGTGCTTTGATCACATTGATGCTACTCTACATCAGATTTTTTAGTACCTTCACATCTCATCGCCACCACCACCTCGTGAACCATCCGGTGATGATGATGTTTAAGAACTTTTTATTTATTATTTTTATTTTCACTTTTACCTTTTTTAAAGTACTTTTAATTTTACTTTCCTTTAATACTATTTCATTTTTAGGTTTTATAATTTTTATTGAACAATTTATAATTTCGACTATTTCATTACGAGTAATTATGTTTCCTTATATATCTTAAAGAGTTCTTAATTTTATCACAGTTATAAAGAGTCCAAAGCTCATCATCACTTAGGAACTTAAAACTCCACTGGAAAAGGTTCTCCACGACTACCATGTCCTGCTCGACCACGACCATAGCTATTACCAGATATAATATTCTTTTCACACAGGACTTATGCACTAATGAACCTCTGCCACCATTGGAGTAACCTCCTCCACTCTCATCATTGCCTTAGCCGATTATTCTCCATAACTCTAATTCAAGGAGTCCATTCATCATTCAGGAAGTTTCACTTCTCTCCCTATCTTATGATTATATATCTATATTCTTTTTTAGTATATCTATCATTGTACATTGAGGGCAATGACATCTTAAGTGTAGGGGTTGTTTATATCTTTATCAGAAAAATCCCTGAATTTTTTCTTATTCTCATATGATCTTCTCATATTAGTACTAGAATGAATATTGATTAATGTATGATCTTTATTGATATGTATTGAATTAAAACATAGGTATTCATGCATTGATGGTTTAAACTTTAAGGAATTAGAGAATCAAGCATGATAAGTTGATTTTTGAGTTTTAAAAAAATTTTAGGTTGTTTCCCCAAGTTCAGGTATTATCTTGAGTTGAAATTCATAGGTTTATCATCAAAAATCCATAATTTTTGTGAGATCTTGAATCTTTAAAGAGCATCTATTATTTCTTTCATGCTCACTTTTATTGTTGCTTTGAGTGTGCCAACCTTGATTTTTTATTCTAGAACTTGCTTGATTATGCATGTTAAAACCACACCATTTAATTTGATATGACATGATGATAAAGGCACTTAGGTTTAACCCATTGACTCCATAAAAGCCTACCTTCACAATTAACCCTTAGTAAACCACCTCAAACCCAATAACCCATTCATTGTTAACCCATAACCCATTATTGTTGAAATCCCTTAAATTAATTTGATCCCTATTTTTGTCGAGATTTGATTTGAATAAATTGCTTAGCTATGTTTTATTTTTGATAGATAATCTATATTATTTGTCTTGTTCTTAAAAAGAATTACAATTCATACATATATATTAGTAGTAATTCGTTGTTTTGAGCTTAAGTGTTTAATTCCATATTCTGAGAAGAAGCTCACTTGTATTCGATTGATAATTAGTTATTTTTCTAGTTAGGTAATTTTTCAATTCAATCTTGATTCTAACCTTCTTTTTCAGCTTGTAACCATACCCCCTAACTAAAGCCACGTTACAACCCTCTAAAGACCTTTTGATTGATGAATCATCTCAATACATAGTGGCGGAGATTTGATTTTCACGCAAGCCTATGGTAATAACTTTTCATATTGACTGTTAAGTGCTAAAATTCTTGTCCTTAAACACCTTGAGTGATTTGAGTGAATCTTTACTGAGGACGAGGCTAAACTTTGTGCTATTTTGAATCAAAGGTAATCACTTACATGAGGGCAGACACCTATGTTTTCGTGATAAATTGCTCAACTTGGAATGTTTGAGACTTTGATGTTCTTTTAGTTGAATTCTCAATGTGTAATTACCTATGGTTTATTTTGAGATATTATTGATAGGGATTATAAGTTAAGAAGAATTTATTTTGATTGTGAGTTGAGGATTTTGCTTGAGGACAAGAAAATGCTTAAGTGTGGGGGTATTTGATAAATCATAAATTATACATAATTTTATCCCATGCTTAGCACATTTTTAGATGAATTATCCTCAGATTTGGTGAATTCGATGCTCCTAATCCTTTAATTTCATGTTTTATATTTAGGTAGCATAGGAGAGTAAAAAGAGCAAGAAATGAGCCAAAAACGGAGAAAATGGGCCAACGTGGGAAATCAACACGGCCTGGACTTCCTCACACGGGTAGATCACATGCCCATGTCTGTGCAGTAGAATGAAGCACGACTTACACGGGTAGACCACACGCCCATGTCTATTTAATAGCCTTGAACACGGATTAGAGAAATCGCACACGGCTGTGTCCTTGTTGAGCCCAAGTTTAGTTCTATTCGTAAAAGGCCACTCTTGAGGGCTTTTAGGAATTCTAAAGCCTATATAAACACTTGAGGAGGCACTTAGAACACACAAAGTGGGAGGCAAGAAATTACTCAACGAAAGCCGATTGATGAACTAATTATGAATTAAACCCCCTAAATACCTAAGGGGAATGAAACCTAAGACGGATCCTGTTATTATTATCTGAATTGTATGATAAATATTTAACTTATTCTTAATTATGAAATCTTAATTCTTGTTTTATTATTCCAGGATATTGATTCAAGTTAATGCGCTTATTCAGAGCAGCAAAAGTCCCTGTCTAAGAGTAATTTTGTTATAATTAAGCAGAGTTGATTGCACTCCTAGAGATAGGGTGACAAGATTTTACCGGATTAGGGTGAAACCTAATAAGGGAGTCCATAGATCGAGTTAATGCAACACTAGGGTGTTAATTAGAAAGAGATTTCAATTAATCAACCTAGGGTTTGATGTTATTAGTCTTGAGAGAAATAATAATTTAACTTAGGGATTTATACAGATCAAGTCAAATGAATAAAACGTCTGATTCAGAGTCAGATAACAAGTGAAGTCTAGGTTGATTTTTCCTTGGGTATTGTCTTAATCAATCGAGTTTTCCCAAAAGCTTTTCCCTAATTTTCTCTCTGTGCACCCTTAGTTTAGTTAATTAATTTAGATAAACAAACCCCTTAATTTTTAGGCTAGATAATAAAAAAAAAGTAATTACTAGTACTCTTGGTTCTTTTGGGTTTGACAATCTGGTCTTGCTAAAGCTATACTACTGTTTGATAGGTACACTTGCCTTCATCGTGATAATAGTTAGTTTCAAGAAAAATTAATTATAAATTTTTAAAACCTGTCGCGAATATCACGTACCAGTGACGCATCACTGTAAACAATAAATTCCTTACCAGACTCTGGCTGAATCAAAATAGGGGCCTCAGTCAAAACTTTCTTGAGCTTCTCGAAGCTCTCTTACTGTGTATCATTCCAATTAAAAGGCACGCCCTTACGTAGCAGCTTAGTTAAGGGCACGACAATCAGTGAGAACCCTTCCACAAATCTTCAGTAGTACCCAGCGAGTCCCAGAAAACTACAAATTTTTGATACAGTCTTAGGTTATTTCCAGTCCAACACAACCTCAATTTTATGAGGATCCACCCAAATCCCCTTAGCAGATACCACATGGCCAAGAAACGTTACCTCACATAACTAGAATTCACACTTGCCGAACTTGGCGTACAGTTGCTTCTCCCTCAAAATTTGCAGAACTACACGAAGATGTTCATCGTGTTCCACTTCAGTTCTTAAGTACACCAGGATGCCATCGATAAATACTACAACAAACTGGTCCAGATAGGGTTGAAACACTTTGTTTATTAGATCCATGTGTATTTATTAGTCCAAAAGGCATTACCAGGAGCTCGTAATGACCATAACGAGTCCTAAACATTGTCTTGTGCACATCGGCCTCTTTAACTTTCAGTTGGTGATACCCTGACTGGAGATCTATTTTAGAGAAAATTGTCGCTCCCCGCAGCTGATCGAACAGATCTTCAATCCTTGGCAGAGGGTATTTGTTCTTAATAGTCAACTTGTTCAATTGTCTGTAGTCGATGCACATACGCATGGATCCATCCTTCTTTCTCACAAATAAGACTGGTGCTCCCAACGGAGACACACTCAGTTGGATAAACCCACGGTCCAGTAGTTCTTGAAATTGGGCCTTAAACTCTACAAGTTCCTTCGGTGCCATTCTATAAGGGGTGATGGACACCGGAGCTGTACCAAGAAGGAGCTCAATCCCAAACTCCACTTCACGTTCTAGAGGTAATCCTAGTAACTCTTCAGGAAAGACATTTGAAAACTCCTTAATAGTCCTGATACCCTTTACTGAAGAGTCCCCAACATCTAAAACATTGACGTATGCTAAGAACGCTTCACAACCCTTACGAATCAACTTTTCGACCTTAAGCATAGAAATCACATTACTCAAATAGTCTATCTCCTCACCGACTTCAATGCTCAGTACTACTCACTTAGTGGCACAATCCAAGCTTACCCGATGTTTAACTAACCAGTCCATGCCCAATATTAAATCGAATTCTCCGAAAGGCAGCTCCATAATAGCGGCCAAAAAAACAACTCCTTGTATCTCCAAGGGAATATCTCTAAAAATCTTATTTATCCGAACAAACTGCCTTAGCAGGCTTAACACAGTAATTCCACTCAAAGTACTCTCAATCAGAATTCCCAAGTTCTAGTAACATCACAGGCAACATAAGAATGGGTAGATCCTATATCTATCAATGCAGTATAAGGTACTTTATGAATAAAGAACGTACCCATTATGACATCATGAGTGTCTCCATCCTCTCGGTGACGTGCAGTGTAAACGAGTGCCAACTGCCTCGCCTCAGTATGACCAACACCTCTACCTGATGCTCCATAACCATGGCCCATACTATTTCCACCTTTGGCCTGACCACGGCTTTTTAAAGGCTATTGACCACCCCGCTGAACATTTCCAAAACAAGTAGCTTGCACCTGCTTGGGCCTCTGTGGACAATTCTTGACACAGTGTTCGAAAGATTCGCACCTCAAACATGCAGCCATCTTTTTCCAACATTCGCCCTGATGGCGTTTCCCACAATCAGCACAAAACTGTGGTCCAAAAGTAGCAGCAATAGCAAGGGTCTTAACTCTAACTGGCTCATTAGGTCTGGGCCTTTTCTTAAACCTTTGAAAAGAATTTGAGGGCTCATCATCCCTCTTACCTCTGCTTTTCTCTATGTTCTGGCGCTTAGCGTATGCCACGTCCTTTGCAATTTTTGCCTTGTCAACAAGTACTGTAAAATCTCGTTCCCTCTGAGGAGCTATCAAAATCCTTAGACCATCCATAAGTCCATCCTCAAATCGAACACACCGCTCATATTATGTTGCCACCATCCCACGAGCATAGCAGCTCTCGTAAAAATTCAGCCTCATATTTAACCACTATCTTCTCCCCTTGAGTTAAGTTCAGAAATTCCTTGCTACGGGCATTCACATACTTAGCCTGAAAAGTAGTCTTGAAAAAAATCCCAAATCAATCGATTGGCTTGAGTGCCCTCTTTGACGGTAAGCCACCATTGGTAGGTCTCATTCCTCAACAGTGATACTGCACCTTTCAATTTTTGCTCGGGGCTGCAGTCGAGGTCGTCCATGATCCTCTCTATGGCCTTGGTCCAATATTCAGCCACATTAGGGACAACTCCATCAATACCCCTAAAAATATTTACCCCATTAAACCTAAGTCATTCCATAGGCGACCCACGGCCCACATTACCAGTACCAGGCTCAGCGACCCTTTCCAGAGTCCTCAACATTGCCTGGGACAGTGCGTCGTCCCCAACTGCTCGATTTTGAGACCCTATCTTAGCCATAGGTAAAGCTGGTACCTCTCTAACTTTTTCATTAGGCTGGTGTCCAGAAGACGAATACCCAACCCTGGCACCTTCACGGCCTCTGCCACGGCCTCAACCACAAGTACCTCTAGTGCTCATTATCCAATCGCGCCTTTGTTTGTATTAACAATTTTATGCCAGTTAGTTTATTGTTCCAGTGTTTATTACAGATATTTTATGACAAGTATTATCTCAGAGTTTGTTTTCACAGCTCGCAATCTTGCCATGGTTTGAAGTTTACTCTAACTAAAGAGTTTTAGTACAGTTTTACTACCTAAAGTAGTCTCAATTAATATTTCAAATATAACTCTTTCAGTATAAACAGTCAAAAGACTTATAGGATCGGCGCAGAGACTCGGTGTACTACTCATTCAGTAAAACATTTCAAATTTATACGAATCACTTTAAACTGTTTGAAAACTATTCTGTTGAAATTTTTACGTTTTTGAAAACCCAAATCCACAGCCGAGTTTTGTAACCTGGCTCTGATACCACTAAATGTAACACCCCAAACCCGGCCTAGATGTTATAGCCGAATCTGTGATGTCACATTTGAGTGTTTTTCCAAAAACACTAATTGTTGTAAAATCAATTATTTACAAACACTTTATTAGATTCTTAACAGAAGGTTAGAAGGCCTAGCTCATTGTAAAAACTCAAGTTATTTAGGTAAAATACTCCTTCAACTAGTTTATTATTAATTTTAAAATCGTGTTGCGTGAGCGTGATGTTTTTAGAAAAACCTTTGTTTATATTTCATGAAAATCAGCGTCCTATCACTAACAGGTAAATTAAATCAGTTAAATAAATAAATCCCCCAAATTAAGTAAAAATTAAAGCTGCCTTATTACATAATAAAAACCCAATATAAAATCTTAAATATAATATAAAAAGAAACTACGTCGAGTGGCCACCCCTGAGTCTTCCACCGCCTTGATCCGATTAAGCTTGGGAATTTCCTGCACAGTTAACAGATGGGTGAGTTTACGAAAACTCAATGTGTGAAATCCCAAAATGACAAACAATCAGTAAACGCAATCTGGGCCTAGGCCCGTTAGTTCCAGTTAGGCCTTAGCCCCTTTTTCAATAGCAGTATCAGTCTAGGCCTGAGCCCATTTCAGTACAGTATGCAAACAAAGATACCTACCCAATCCAACCGCTACACACCATCTCCGTACCAGCCCTACACACCATGTGGGGATATAATCGGCCACCCAACCCTACACACCAAATCGTACCGTTTTTTGTACTAAAATAGTATTCGCAGCAGAGCTGCCAGTAATAAGCTTATAGCCTTTCAGTACACTTCCTTCAAAATCATATATCCCACCCCATGAAATGCAACATAATATCATACGTGTATGCAGAAATGTCATGATCATAAACAATCATACATAGTATAGGGGCATTTCAGTCAATTTACCTCTCACAGGGGTATAATGATCATTTCAACTGTATGGGGTCTAAGTGTACTTACCGACCCAACACTAGGTCCACAGTCGTCTTAAGCGACCCGTGCAACCTTATTGGTCAACCTGTGCTAAAGGGCCTATAGCCCATATTGCGTTTATCTGATTGTATATTATGTTGGGATTTCACACACTAAGATTTTGTAAACTCACCTATCTGTTAATTGTGCAGGAAATTCCCAGGCTTAATTGGATCGAGGTGACGGAGACTCAGAGGTGGCCACTAGACGTAGTTTCTTTTTATATTATATTTAAGATTTTATATTAGGTTTTTATTATGTAATAAGGTCGCTTTAATTTTTAATTAATTTGGAAGATTTATTTATTTAACTGATTTAATTTACCTGTTAGTTATAGGACGCTGATTTTCATGAAATATAAACAAAGGTTTTTCTGAAAACATCACGCTCATGCAACATGGTTTTAAAATTAATAATAAGCTTGTTGAAGGAGTATTTTACCTAAATAACTTGAGTTTTTACAATGAACTAGGCCTTCTAACCTTTTGTTAAAAATCTAATGAAGTGTTTGTCAATAACTGATTTTACAACAATTAGTGTTTTTGGAAAAACACTCGAATGTGACATCACAGATTCGGGCATAACGTCTAGGTCGGGTTTGGGGTGTTACAGTCATGGCGTCGCTTTGGTTCTACATCGTGTATTTTTGGTTTCTCCTTGACATGTGTTCGCCATTCATCTTGTTCATTGATTTGTAACATTCGTTCGTCATGAGTCATTCTATTTCTGTCACATGGACTGGAACGTGGCTCCATCATGTTTTTCCGAGGGGTTTCTTGCAAAGAAGGTTGAGCCACAAGGTTATTCATATTAACAATACTCATATAATCATTTTGATCACTAGATATCTTAGCAGAATCACGAGCTTGGAGCGTAATCGTGTCATCTCCTACAGAAGTATTAGTTCACCTATACCAACATCAGTAACAGTTATGGCAATTGCTAAAAAGGGTCGTCTTAAAATTAATGGTACGTCACTATCCTCATCCATGTCTAACACAAAAAAATCAACTGGGAATATGATTTTATCAATTTTTTCAAGTACGTCTTCAACAATACCCCTAGTAAATCTAGTGGTTCTATCTACTAATTGAATACTTATCCTAGTTTGTTTGGGTTTCTCAAGACCTAGTTGCATAAATATTTTATAGGGCATGACATTAATACTTGTCCCTAAATCAGACAAAGCATTGTTAAAATTTAAACTACCGATTAAGCAAGGAATAGTAAAACTCCCTAGATCTTTCAAATTGTTGGGCAGTTTATTTTGCAAAATAGCTGAGCAAACTACTTTTAGCTCCACGTGCAATGAATCATCTAACTTCCGTTTGTTTGCAAAAATCTCCTTTAAAATTTTAACTAAATTAGACATCTGCGAAAGAGCTTCAATAAACGGTAAGTTCATATGTACTTTTTCAAAAGTTTAAGAAATTTACCAAATTGTTCGTTAGTCTGGTCTTTCTTCGTTGCATTCAGATATGGAACTTGAGGTTTATATTCTTTACCGACCAGTTTTTTTTCATTTTGGCTTACCTCAACCTTACAGTTACTTACCACACTTTCTTGTCTCAGTTCTAGTTCAGATTCAACTAACCCTTCTTCATTTCGAACAATAATTGCATGAAGTTGCTCTCTCGGGTTAGTTTTAGTGTTGCTAGGCAAGCTACCTTGTGGTAGTTCTGAAATCAACTTCGCAAGTTGACCGATTTGGTTTCTCAAGTCCTTGAATCAATGCTTGTTTATTTTTAAGTGTTGTTTTGGTGTTTTGGAAGCGGGTTTCTGACACCGAAATAAACTTCGTCAACATCTCCTCGAGGTTTGGCTTTTTCTCTTGCTGGTAAGGTTGTTGAAAGCCTAGAGGGGGTTGTGGTCTCTAGTTTCCTTGACCACCCCAAGAGAAGTTGGGATGGTTCCTCCAACCTGCATTATAAGTGTTACTGTAAGGATTATTCTGAGGCCTAGAAAATATACCCATATAATTTATTTGTTTGTTCTCTGTGCTAGGACAGTAGGGTAGACATTCCGGATTGTTTATCCCTCCTCCATTGTGATATCGCACTGCATCACCAGATGTACCTGCGTAGAACCATATAAACCATCAATTTTTTATTCAAAAGTTCTACCTGATTTGATAACATGGTAACCGTATCTAGGTTAAAACCACCGACTGCTTTAGAAATTGTGATTACTTTAGAAATTGTGACCATACTACTCTAGTTAGAGTAAACTATTATGCAATAGGAAAAAATTGTGATTGCTTTAGAAATTTGACCATACTACTCTAGTTAGAGTAAACTGTGAAATCGTAGGAAACTAAGACTGTAGTGAGCTTACGATTGCGAAAACAAACTCTAAACTTCTGCTCCCCATAAAACATCTGTTTAATTACTAGAACTATGAGTTAATCTGCATAAAGTTTTTAATTTAGATAATACGCAAATCGATTATGAGCACCATAGGTACTCATGGAAAGGGTACAAAAGGCCGCGGTAGAGGCCATGGAAGTGCTGGGGCTGGGTCAGTGTTATCAGGTCACATACCTATTGCTAAAGGTAGGGAAGCACCGGCTTCACCTATAACTGAAACTGGATTTCATGATCGAGTAGCTTGGGACGATGCTCTGTCTCAAGCTATGTTGTGGATTCTAGAAAGGGTCGTTGGGCCCAATAATGGTACTACAAGCCGTGGGTCGATTACAGAATGACTTCGATCGAATAGAGCTGAGACTTTTAGAGGTATTGCTAGAGTAGCCGCTAATGTAGCTTAATATTAGATTGAGGCCACAGAAAGGATAATGGATGACCTCGACTGTACCCCTAAGCAAAAACTAAAAGGTGCAGTGTATTTGCTGCGAGACGAAGCCTATTAGTGGTGGCTAACAGTGAAAGATGGTACTCAGCCTGACCGGTTAACTTGGGATTTCTTAAAGTCTGCATATGAAGGAAAGTATGTAGGCGCTAGTTACGTGGACGGCCGAAGAAGGAAGTTTCTGAACTTGACTCAAGAGGATAAATCTGTGGTAGAATACGAGGCTGAGTCCTTACGACTTAACCGCTATGCCCATAGAATGGTGGCAACAGTATATGAGTGCTGTGTTCATTTTGAGGACGGCCTCAGAGATAGTCTTTGGGTTTTGATAGCTCCGCAGGGGGAGCGAGATTTTGCTACATTAGTGGAAAAGGAGAAGATTGCCAAGGAGGTGAAGCATGTTGAGTGCCAGAACTGTGAAAGGGAAAGAGGCAGAAGTAAGAGGGATTCAGAGCCCTCAAGTTCATTTGGTAGGTCTAAGAAAAAGGCCAAAGTTGATGGGCCAGTCCTAGTTGAGGCCCCTGTTGCTGTTACTGGATTACAGCCTTGTGCAGATTATAGGAGAAGTCATCTTGGCGAGTACTGGAAAAGACCGGAGCCTGTTTAAGGTGTGAATTGATGGAGCACCGTTTCAAGGAGTGTCCTCGAAGGCTGAATTTTGCGTGAGCTACTGGTATGGGTAATGTACAACCATCAAGGGGTGATCTGCAGCCACCGAGAGGCCGTGGTAACAGAATGGGCTGTGGTCGTGGAGCATCAGGCAGGGGTATGGGTCATGCAGAGGCGAGGCAGCCAGCTTTGGTCTACGCAGCACGTCGTCTAGAGGACGAAGACGCTCCGAATGCGAAAACTGGTACGTACTTTACCCATAGTGTACTATTTATTTAAATTGGAATTGGAGTGCGCAGTGGGAGCATAGTGTTGTAATTCGTGTTGTGCGACTGTTTTAACAATAGGAAATTTCGGGGATGAAATTTCTTTAAGGAGGGGTGAGTTGTAACGCCCTAAATTCTAAGCCTAGAAGTATTAGGCCTTAAGCGTGGGAACTGTTAGTAGGCGGCTTATAAATATTTTAGTTGAGCAACAAAGTGACACAAATTGCATGTTTGGTGTGGTGGTTATGTGAATTAGGTGTGTTTGGGGATGTCTGAGAAGTCCTGGGTTCAAATCTAAGTTTACCAAAATTTTAGTTTTTCCCTTAAATGAACCTTGGCTTAGCTTGTAGGCCTTAGAATCATTAGTGGTTAAAATTTATTACAAGGAAGCGTGTGGTCTAGTGGTTATGGCGTCATTATGGTGGAATGGGATCTTGAGTTCGAATCTCATGATTTGCAAGGTATATTTATTTTACTCCCATGAGGTGAGAGAGGTAGAGTTGGATTAAAACTCTCCTGAGGTGGTTGTAGAATTGGTCAAGGGGAGAAAATCAAGGGATATGATAATGGTTGTTATGGACATGGAAAAGAATTGGGTGGAGAAAATCAAGGAATTTCAAACTTAGAGAGTGTTGTAGTCGAATAGGGAATTAGTGTGTGCAAATTCAGCTAAGGAGTCCCTTTGTGTGCATTTTCGGCAATTGGAGAGTTTTGGGAGTTGCTCTCTTTGTGCAATTTCAGTTTAGGGCATTTAGTGCCGAATTGGTACCTTTCTTTTCTCCTTTTGGAAATGTAGCTGAATTTAAGTGTAACCATTTGGGTAGTTTTGTGTGACTCTTTACTTCTCTATTACCTTTCAAGTGCATTCGTTTGAATGATTTCTTCTCCCTCTTGCTCTCAGTATTATCTTCCTTGGTATGTTGTTCCTTGATTAGTCGAACCTTTATTTCTCTTTTCTCACAATCAAGTCGACTACATTCTTCAATTACCTTTCTTCTTCTCTCAATATCCCTTTTGGTTCTTGGCCAAATATAGTTTTCTTCTGCCCTTATATTTTGTTTCCTTGGGGTTTTTCCTAACAATTGATTCACTTTACTTTTGTTAACCTTCTATCGATTTTCCTACTTTGTAGTGCTGGCCGTTTGCTTTTGTGTCTGCTATTGTTGTTGTGGTTACGGTTTTGCAAGGTTCTGACCAATCAATAGAGTTCCGATGGAGTGAAGAAGCACTGGTGTTTGGGTAGCAATCACACCTCTCTCCCACTAAGGTAAATGTGATGCCATATTTTACCTTGGGGCTTAGGCCGAATGTGATCTGTTTCTCCTTAAGTGATAGTAAGTGAGTGTTGACCCTTGTTGCCAAGAGATTAATTAAATACCATGAATGATGTAGGTTGTTGCTCGAAGGATTTTCGTAAAGTTTCACAGTCAGGTGTGTATTCTTGCCCCTCTTTGTTGGAAATCGGCAAAAGCCAAAAAGTCAAAACTTTGGCATTTGAGGCCTCACGAGCTTGTGATCGCTCATGTGGTAAATCGAGCCCAAAGATTAAGGGAAATAGACTGTAGAGGCCACCACGAGCGTTCTCGTGTACCGGGGCTGTTCTGGGCCTCAATGGGCCAAAATGGGTTGTGTGGGTCCAATGGGCTCGTCGCCCTACACGGATATAATTTGCGGTAAGAGACAAATTATGAACTGGGCTATGGTGTTCGCATAGCTGTGACTGAAATTGGACTAAATGGGCCGCACGAGCGTGCGACCCGACTTGGTCCGAGTAATGGGCCTTGAGCCCATTTACACTGTTTTGACCATCTAGGTTACCTGAGTCACTCAAGGCGACGACAGACCATTTATGAGGTCGAAATCTGTACTGGGACCCCAAAATTAGTAAAATGACCAAAATACCCCTAAAGGGTAAAATGACTATTTTTCCCCTCGAAAGTAAATGACTGATTTGTCTGAGATTTGTATAACTAATTTTGTGCATGACATTCTACATACATGACATACTGCTTGGGATAGGGATATTGTTATGGAGAAAGAAACCGTATTGGTAGTTGTTCCACAGATTCTGATATTAGTAGCTTTGCTACGACTCTAACTAGTGTCGCAACCGGTGCTAACACTGTAAGTGTAGGGATGGCGTGGGTGATTTAATCCCCACAAGTAATGCAGGGTTGGACGGAGGCAAGTTCAGGGTTGGATGGGTCATCATTTATTATTCCTATAGGTTTGAAATTGAAATGGGCTAGGCCCAACTGATATTGGTTCTGATATGGGCTAGGCCCAACTGATATTAATTCTGAGATGGGCTAGGCCCAATTGATACTGTAATAGGTTGAGACCCAGAAGCTAATGAATCGGGCTTTGGCCCATATATATTCTGAATTGGACTGTTTTGTTACTAAATAGGGCTCAAGCCCAGATTGGTTCTAAATTCTATTTTTGACTAACTGTTTGGATGCTAGGGGATTACACACTGAGTTTTCGTAAACTCAACCCGTTTTTAACTGTACTGGTAATCCCCAGCATTTGGAGGATCGGTGCTGCGAGGGACTCAGAGATGGCCACATAGCTTCTTTTGTTATCTACTACATTTATTTGCTTCTCAGTACTTTAATTTCAGTTTGGCTTGTAATAAGGCCTCTCTGGTTTTTATTTTGAACTTTGGGATTTTATTTACTATGTTTGATATTTGTTAGAAGTAGATCGCGATTTTCCAAAACAATAATTGTTTTCAAAATACTATGTTTTCGTAAATCGACTATTTTAAATTTAGCTTCCACAACAAACACCGTTTTAAATAGGAATAACTTTCTAGTGAACCACATTTTGCAAAATAATCCAACGTAAACTGAGGTTTTCACAAGATTTAAAATGGCTAGAGGTTTTAAATAGTAAGAAGGGTTTTCAATTGAAACATGGTTTTTGAACAACACTTCAATGTGACACGCCAGATTCAGCCATAACGTCTAGGCCGGGTTTGGGTGTTACACACTGTATCCCCTAATGACATGTCACTAGTATGCTAAACCATTCCTAAGGTTCAACCGGGATTCCAACTGTCAGATCATTTTTGAATCATTTCTAAACTTGACCGTAGTTACATAATCACAAGTTATGCTACATCAAAGCGTATAGAATACATTTGAAATGAAATTATAACATACGAACTTACCTCGGATGTATAAACGACGAAATTGTCAATTAATCGAGTACTTTATATTTTCCCTGATCCAAGTCCGTATTTGTCTTTTCTTGATCTAAATATATTCAAAATTAACTTATTTAGTCGTCTATTCATTCAATTTAGTCCAAAACACACTTTAAAACACATTTACACTTTTGCCCCTAATATTTCTCATTTTTCACAATTTAGTCCTTAATTCATAAAATCACAAATTAATGAAATTCCAAATATACCCATGCTAGCCAAATTACTATTATGCCCCTAGCATCCCATATTTTTCTTTTATTACACATTTTAACCACTAACTTTACACATTTCACAATTTATCCCTATTTTGCATTTTTACTAAAAATCACTTAATAAAACTTGTTTAACTATGAACAACAATTCAAAATCTATCATCAAACATCAAAATATCATGTATTCATCAATGATATCATTCAAAACCTTTAATAGTTTTACAAATTAGTCCCTAGGCTAGCTAATACTAGATGCAACGATCACAAAATATAGAAATAATTAAAAGCGGGACAAAAATGAACTTACAATTGAACTAGAGAGCTTGGTCGAATGAAACCCTAAGAATGGTGTACTTTACTCTTCAATTTCGGTAATGGAAGATGAATGAAGATGAAGAAATGTTTTGGTTTTACTTAATTATTATTTATTAACTAATTTATCATTTTAACCTTAATTGTTAATCATCAAAACACCTTAATAAATGTCCATTTCTGTCCACTCATGCTATTAATGGTCTAATTACAATATAAGGAGCTTTACTTTAAGGTTCTATAGCTATTTAATACCTTTAGCTAATAGAACATAAGTTTTCCACTTTACGCGATTTAGTCCTTTTTATCAAATTGACCATTCAAAGATAAAATTTCATAACAAATTTTTCACACAATCACTCAATCATGCTGTAAATATTAAAATAATAATAAAATAAATATTTGGACCTCGGATTTGTGGTCTCGAAACTACTGTTCCAATTTTTGACTAAAAATAGGCTGTTACAACTTTTCGCCCTAGGGATTTTCATCCCCGAAAAGCTTACAGTGAATAGGTTAGGATACTGTTTTCTTATAGCTTCCTCGGGCTCCCATATAGCCTCTTAAACAACATGATTTTGCCACAATATTTTCACTAAATCTATGCATTTATTTCTCAATTCTTTCATTTCTCGGGCTAGAATTTTGCTCGGTTCTTCGTTATACGTCATATCGAGTTGAATTTCAATTTCTGCAGGAGAAATTACATGTGACGGATCTGATCTATATCGACACAACATCGATACATGAAACACATTGTGGATCTTTTCTAACATTTTCGGCAAAGCTAGTTAATATGCAAATGGTCCTATTTTTTCAATGATCTCGTACGGCCCAATGAAACGCGGACTCAATTTGCCTTTGCAACTAAATCGAAGTATTTTCTTCCACAGAGATACTTTCAAGAATACCTTGTCACTGATTTTAAATTCAATATCTTTTCATTTTAAATTTGCGTATGACTTCTGACAATTTGAAGCTACTTTCAAACAATAGCGAATTATTTTCACTTTCTTTTCAGTTTCTCTAACCAAATCAACCCCGTGAATCTGCTTCACGCTAAGCTCGATCCAGTACAATGAAGTTTGGCATTTGCGACCATACAATGCTTCGTACGGTGCCATCTTTATGCTTGATTGAAAGCTATTATTATATGCAAATTTAACTAGTGACAAATATATCTCCCAATTAACTTCGAACTCTAAAGCACAACATCAGAGCATATCTTCGAGAATCTGAATTACTCGATCAGACTGTCCTTCAGTTTGTAGATGACTGAAATTCAACTTCGTACCCCGAGCTTCTTGCAATTTCTTCCAAAACCGTGATGTAGGACTCAGATCTCTATCTGAAATAATCGAAATTAGCACCCCATGCAATCTAACGATCTTAGCAATGTACAACTCAACTAGTTGTTCAAGTGAATAGTCAGTACGTATCGAAATGAAATGTGTAGATTTCGTCAGTCGATCAACGACAACCCAAATTGCATCTTTCTTCTTCGGAGACAGGGGTAGCCCCAATACAAAATCCATAGTCACTCTATCCTATTTCCACTTTGGTATCATTACAGACTGAAGCAAACCCGAAGGCAGTTGACGCTCGGCTTTAACTTGTTGACACACTAAACATCTAGCTACAAATTCAAAAATGTCTCGTTTCATACCCTACCACCAATACAGTTGTTTCAAATCATTGTACATCTTATTACTTCCAAGATGAACGGATAAACAACCACTATGTGCCTCATGTAAAATTTTTTGAATCAACTCTGGATTTTTCGATACACATATTCTATCTCAGAACATCAAACAATCATCAGATCCGATTTGATACTCTGAATCACTAGTCAACTCGCATTGCACTCTTTTAGCTTGCAATTCGATATCACATTTCTGAGATTCGCAAATTTGCTAAAGAAATACTGGTTTAGCTTTTAACTCAGCTAAAATCAAACCATCATCAGATAATGTCAACTGTGTATTCTCAAAGCAAACAACGATTTTCTACTCAAAGCATCCGCCACTACATCCGCTTTCCCCGTATGATAATCAATTACTAACTCATAGTCTTCTAATAACTCGAGCCATGTCCATTGTCGTAAATTCAAATCTTTCTGAGTCATAATATATTTGAAGCCCTTATGATCAGTAAAGATGTGGCATTTTTCACTGTACAAATGATGATGCCAAATTGTCAATGCAAATACAATAGCGGCCAATTCTAAATCATGAGTCGAGTAATTCTTTTCATGCGATTTCAACTATCTGGAGGCATAAGCTACAACTTTTCCCTCTTGCATCAATATGCAACCCAAACCGTTAAATGATGCGCCGCTGTAAATCACAAATTCTTTACTTGACTCAAGTTGAACAACACTAGTGCCTCAGTTAACAACGCTTTCAATTGATCGAAAATTTTTTGACATTTCTCGGACCATTCAAACTTTACGTCTTTTTGTAGCAGCCTGGTCATCGATGTAGCAATCATCGAGAACCCTTTAACAAAACGTCGATAGTAACCAGCTAGTCCCAGAAAACTTCTGACCTCAGATATATTTCTAGGTGATTTCCAGTCAATAATTGCATAAATATTGCTCAGATCAACTCGAATGCCATCCATCGAAACAATATGTCCCAAAAATCCTACTTCTCATAGCCAAAACTCATACTTACTAAATTTAGCATACAGTTTCTTATCTCTGAAGGTTTGCAACACAATCCTCAAATGCTCGGCATGCTCAGACTCATATCGGGAATAGATCAGAATGTCGTCAATGAACACAACAACAAATCTATCTAAATGCGGTCTAAATATTTGATTCATCAAATCGATAAAAATGGCAGGAGCATTAGTCAATCCAAAAAGCATAACAAGGAATTCATAATGTCCGTACCTCGTTCTGAATGCAGTTTTCGGCACATCTGAGTCTTTAACTCGCAACTGATAATAACCAGATCTCAAATCAATCTTTGAAAACATTATTGCTCCTTTCAACTGATCAAACAAATCATTTATTCTCAGTAATGGATACTTGTTCTTTATCATAACCTTGTTGAGCTATCGATAGTCGATACACATTCTCATTGACCTGTCTTTCTTCTTTACAAACAATACTGGCACACCCTAGGGCGAAAAGCTCTGTCGTGCAAAACCTCTATCTGTTAATTCTTACAACTGAGCTTTCAACTCTTTCAACTCTGTCGGAGCCAATCTACATGGAGCTATAGATATCGGTGAAGTTCCCAATACTAACTTAATAGCAAACTCAACCTCTCTGACCGGTGGCAACCCAGGCAATTCTTCTGGAAACACATCTGGAAACTCGTATACTATTGGCACTGATTCAATTTTTGATTCAGACACTTTGGTATCTAAAACATATGCTAGGCATGCATTATAACCTTTCTCACATATCTCTAAGTAGACATCAACGAAATCACTATAGGTAATCCACCTGACTCATCAGATTCTATCCAAAGAATTTCATTATTCTGACATTTCAATTCTATAATCTTTCATCTACAGGTCACAATAGCATCATGTAGAGTCAACCAATCCATACCCAAAATCACATCAAACTATCAAATGAAAAAAGCATCAAGTCAGCTGGAAAATAGTAACCCTGAGTCATTAAAGGAAAGTTCTTGCATACTTTGTCAACTAGAACATACTTGCCTAAGGGGTTCGATACTTTAATTACAAATTTTGTAGACTCAACAGGTAATTTTTTACTAGACACTAAATTTCCACAAACATATGAATGTGTCGATCTAAAATCAATTAAAGCAATCACATTAGTTTCATCTAAAGAAAATGTACCAGTTATAACATCTGGTGACGACGCTTTTTCGCAAGCGCGAATAGCGTAAGCTCTGGCTGGTGCTCTAACTTCGAATCTCACAGCTGAATCCCTAGTTACACCTCTACCACTGGACACATTTCTCGTATTTCTCGGTGGTCTCTCTCCAGCAATCGTATTACTCGGTCTTGCATTTTGAAATTTATCTTTCTCAGATAACTCTAGGCAGTCTCGAATAAAGTGATCTGGCAAGCACATTTGAAACAAGATTTAACACTCGTATTCAAGCACTCTGCAAAATGACGTCTCCCACACTATTGACACTCGAGTTTGTTATTTCTCACACTGCCAACACTTGAGACAGAAGTAGCTTGGGCTTTAGGACTCACATGTTGATTTCCACAATCTTTATTCTGGTGTCCCATTGCTGCATTCAATTGACTATACGAATCTCAGGATCTCTTTGATAAAGAATGATAGGGTTTATTCATCGATCTTTTTCTCGAATCTCTAGCCTCTGAATCAGATTTCCTCTTTTCTCAGCTAAAATCTTCAGCTTTTCAAACCCAGTCAACTAACACAACAAATTCTTTCAAATCTAAAATCTTGAACAGAAGTTTAATGTCTTCATTCAACCTGTCAACAAACCACTTGCACATAATCTCTTTGGTAGAAACATACTCCCGAACATATTTACTCAACCATACATATTCTCTCTCGTATTTAGTTACGGTCATACGGCCCTTTTTCAATTCTAGAAACTATTTGTGCTTTTGATTCAGAAATCGTTGGCTTATGTATTTCTTCCTGAACTCGTTCTGAAAGAATTCCCAGGTTAGTCGTTCTCTACATACAACAGATACTAGAGTATTCCACCACTAGTATGCAATGTCTCTCAGAAGTGATATAGCACACTTTAAACATCCAGCCGGTGTACAAGAAACTAATAGTTTTTTCAAGCCAAAACTCGACTCTCTCAGGATCATCATCAACATTAGCTCTAAACTCTTTAACCCTGTGTTTATGGATCTTGTCAACTGGAGGCTTATTCAATTTTAAAAGCTCAGCATCTTGAGGAGCTATAGAAACCGGTTGGGGATTAAGAGGGGGAGAAGGTTGTTGAGTAGTCGGGTTTGTCTGGATATATTGGGCGAACCACTCATTCATCATTTGGAAGAAGGCTTCTGTAGCCTTTCCTCCCTAGCTACCCGACACGGGTCTAGAATCAGACGGCATTGTCCCTTGAGCGGGAGCAGGCGCATTACTTTCAACCTCATCGGCTATAGCTCGATTGGGATCCATTACTATATAAAAACACATTTCAAAATGTCAAGAGTCATCACACTATCACAATTTATATATGGCATGTATAGCTAGACTCTCACACATTCTACATTAGTCCTAGAATTGACTAAACCTGGCCCTAATACCAATAAATGTAACACCCCTCACCCGTATTCAATGCTGAAATAGGGTTACGGAGCATTACCGAACTTATAAAACAATTTAACAATCATTTAGCAAACATTTTTCCAAATTCAAGCATTTAACATTCAATTTCACTCAATTTGTCCCTAACACGAGCCTATAAGGCCCTAACATGCTTTAGAAGTGGTTTGGGACTAAATCGATAACTCAAGAAATTTTTACGAAACTTTGAAAATTATTCTCAAAATAGGGGACACATTCCCGTGTGGTCAGGCTGTGTGTCTTACACGGCCACTGGACACGCCCGTGTCCCAGGTCGTGTGGACATTCGAAATGGAAGCACATGGCCGTGTCCCAGCTCGTGTTCTACACTGTGTCCAAACAAGTGAGCTTGCTGACTTGAGCCACACGGCCAACCACACATTCGTGTGTCTAGCCCGTGTGCCCCTCAAAGTGGCCATACACGCCCATGTGCCAGGCCGTGTGCTAGGTTGTGCCAAACCTGTAGGGTATATTGACTTTGCCACACGGCCAAGTCACACGCCCGTGTGTTAGGACGTGTGGAACAATTGACTTGATTTTTAAATCCACACCAGGGGACACATAGCTGTGTACTTGACCGTGTGTCACACAAAGCTGAGACACACGCCCGTGTCTCTGCTCATGTGTACAAAAATAGGCTATTTACCAAGCCAATTTGCCACCCAAATTTGCATATACCTAAAAAAGTCAAATGGCACCAATTCATAGCATAAATGGACATCCAAATCAACCACAACCAAGACTAAAATGTACCATTTCAATATCAATAACTAACATACTTATAATACCATAATTTGGTCTACTCAAATCATGCCATTCCACATTTCCAAAACATTAATATGCACCACTTCAACTAAATATTTCTTAGCCTATAACCAAAACCATAACCATCCTCAATTCATCAACCATTAGCTACCTAGAATGTTGCATTCGACAATTCATTACCAAGCAACCATGAACCACATCACTAGGAGGCATTAATACATATATATACATCACATAATTGCCAAAATAAGCCAACTTACATGGCTATCACAAAACCAAACACTTAATATTTACAAGCCAACACAAATGGCCAAAACCATGTTATATATACCAAAATAACTAAAAGTCCCTATACATGCCATATACCTAATTTACCAAAGTTCAAAGGTACCAAAAGATAGGTGGATAGTGTGATGCGATCTCCGATGATCCCCCAATCCGAGCTAGATTTGATAACACTATAAAACACAGTAAAAATAAACTGTAACACCCCTAACCCATATCCGTCATCGAAATGAGGTTACGAGGCATTACCGGACCAAACACAACTTTTGAACGATTACATAAACTCTTAGGTCATTACGAATGCATACAAAATAATTTATAAAACACATAGTAAAATTTTACAAATCATTAACATTGAACAAACATCTCATTTCATACTCGAACCCTGTCATATTCAAAAACAGTCATACGAATATAATATGTAACCATACTTTGAAACGTATAGTAACAATTGTTAATTCGTAACTATTAAACATACAGCAAATACTGCAATAATAAATCTCACAAATATCTCAAGCATAATTTCAAAATTTATAACATTATGCGCTTGGTACATATTATTAGAAACCATTTGATTAATAACTTAACTCAAAAATCAACTTACCTAATTTTCATAAATACAATCATAATTCCTTATAACTTGAATTACTATTTATATGATCAATTGCAAATGCATAAGCAGAAAATATATATACTAAAATTCATAAACTTTATACAGTGTCCACATTCATTTTATTCAATCACATCATTATACACATCATCAATAAGACAAATGTTTTAATCAAATAACCAAATGCATGTAACATTTGCCATTTCCAAAACGTTTCACCTACCGAAAACAACTAAGCTTAAAACATCATTTTTAGCCATTTCATTATAAACTTATCAAACACTCAACTTACATATACTATACATATTACTTATCTATCACATGATATAACCCAATTCAACTAACATCCAAAATTACCTTATTTCAAACACATCAAGAATCCTTATCAAACCATATCAAGCACCATTCACCCATATTTATATTCATATTTCTTAACCAAGTCGAACATATATGCATTAGATAAAACTCATATAATCTTCTTGTTTTACCAATACACAAATCACTATTCATTTGGTCATTTTTCAGTGCATTAGCATAATGTAATCATACTTAATAAATATGCTTTGATCAGTGTTTAAATTTTCATCATTTTTAATTTATCACTTTATACGCATATAACCTTTCATAGAAATAAATCAATAGACATATATATCAACCATAATTTGTACATCAAGTCAAACATATTACAAATATATCTCATCTAATAAATATAAATATCAAATCAATACATCAAATACTTATATATATATATAAATGCCGAATCATGATTAACTTACTAACATGATTCATAACAATTTCTTCACTTAACGCAAGCATATTAAACTCACATTTATCACAAGCCATAATCAAATTACCTAATTACCATAATATGTAGCAATTCTAAATAAAACATGTTTCACTTATAAATACAAAGCATGGCTGAACCATCAATCAAATATAAATCTATTACCTAAATTAAAATACAATGTATAGCCGAATCATTAAAACAATACGTAACATATCAAGCGTAATTCATACTTATATATATACCATAGCTGATTCAACCAAACCAAATAAAATCATCATTTGAACATTACATACAAACCAAACTTAACACACACAAGAACCATGATCAAGATATTTTCGCATGGCATATTATATACAACATTTCAAACATACCTGAAAAGTAGTATAGCCTATACATGCCATAGGTTCAAATTTTAGTTTTTCAAAATACCGATAAACAAATGATAGTGTGTTAGACTTCACTGACAATCCTCGAGTCTGTAACAGCCCAATTTAGGGCCTAGTCAAAACGGTGGTCTTGGGACCAAAAGTATGAAGTTATAAAATTTATTTTATTACAATTATGAAGTTGTAACATGATTATAATAGTGCATGAAAAATTTGGTGAGTCAATTTTAACGTTTGTAAGCCTAATTGTGAAAAAAGGACTAAATAGTATAAAAGGTAAAAGTTGCTTTTTAGTACCCCAAATGTGTTAAATAGATAGAGAACTAAAATTAGGGGATTTTAAAGAGTGATTTCACCCCTAGAAGCAAGGTGGCCGACCATAGGAAGCAAAATTGGTCAAATAGTCAAAGTTTAGGTGAATGATGTCATGAGTTGGTGATGAAATAATGCCTAAAAAGCCTAGCTATTATTTTCTTCTTATCCATGTCTTCTCCCCCACCGAAAATATCAGCAAAAGAGGGGTTTTTGAAGCTTTGAAATTTCAGCAACTTATTACCTCAACAACTAAGTGATTCATATGTCCCTAGTTAATAATTTTTGCACTTTTGAGACCCTTGAAGCATAAGCTTTTAAATGAGGGGTCTATTTTGCAAAATGATTGAGAGTTTAAGGTTTTCCATGAAAAGATTTGTGATGTTTGCTAAGTTTTTATGGAAGAATATGAGTCCTAGTTGTGACATAAACAACTTTTGTGAAAAGTATTAACATGAAAACACCTTAAGGGACTATTTTGTGTAAGTTGCAAAATAGGTGATATGAGTGTGAAAAAGTGAGATTTTTGGATTGCTATAGCAGTAAAAAGAGTTCAACTAGGCTTGAAATACGAAGAAATTTGATAAAAATAGACTTTCGAGTATAGGGGTAAAATGGTCATTTTGCCAAAGTTTAAGGGCAAAATGGTTATTTTTTCAAAGATGTAAATTTATGATTGCCTAATTGTAATTAGTGACTAAATGAGTGCATTTTGTTATTATAGATCAAGATTTTCTGAAATCGAACCTAGACCGGGGCAAAGCCAAGCAATCCGACTAAATAGACTGGTCAAGTATATTTTGTAAATCGAGGGAAGTTGTATGTAAATAATACGACTACACTATTAATGTATTTATTCGAATTTTCATTGAATTGATATAGTATGAATTTTTAGATTGTGAATTGAGATTGTATATTAATGATTGAGATAGTGGAATGGTTTAGTTGAGACCCTAGGAAACAAACTGGATATTCATGCCAATAGTTTAGATTTTTTGTGTGCCAGTGTATGACATGTCTGGAACATGCATCGGCCACATTATGGGTGCCAGTAAAAGACCATGTCTGGGACATGGCATCGGCACAGAGACGAGTGCCAGTGTAAGACTTGTTTGGGACATGCATCGGCCTCGACGATGATAGCTAGAGTAAGGCGTGTCTGGGACACGCATCGACTAAGAGTTGTGTTAGTGTAAGACATGTCTGGGACATGGCATCAGCCTCGATGATGATGGCCAATGTAAGACCATGTCTGGGACATGGCATCTGCAACTTATCCCATGTTTGAGGCTTATAGAATATTCGGTAGTTTTCTAAAAGGTTCAACTTTAAAGGCTATGAAAGTGACTTAATAAGGAAAGTATAATAATGTTTTCAGTGATACAGGTACCTATTTGGTATGCATGAGTGATGAGTTCAAATTAGAAAATGTGTTTTGAGTAGACGGCAATGAGTAAGTCAAGTTTATACTTACCTTTGAGCTATGAGTATGATGACTAATGGTAAAATTGTTGTTGTATATTTATTTATATTCAACTTACTAAGCTTTATGCTTACTCTCTTTTCTTTCCCATTTTCTTTCAGTGCCGCTTAATTGGCTCAAGGATTCTTTGAAGTCAGAGATATCAATCACACTATCAATTGAAGCACTTGGTATAGTACAAATCTTCTTTTGAGTATGGCATGTATAGGGCTAGACTAAGATGTTGATTTAAATGAGAAATTGGTTATGTATTTTGGCTTAAGTCAAAGCCCTTCATTTTGTATCAAGCCTAGAATAATTGCTAATTTTCATTTTGATAAATGCATATAATGTTCTTTCTATGGATGAATTGGTGTCTATTTTGGAGAAATTTGTGTATTAAAATGATCTTGTGTAGGTTGTGTAAATTGGGTGACAAAATGGCTTGGAAATGGCCTCTTTTTTGTCCACACGGGCATGACACACGGGCGTGTGTCTAGGCCATGTGTGACACACGGCTCCTCCCATGGGTGTGTGTTTTGGCTATGCATCCCCTGCACTTAAACTTTTTAGTCAATATTGTACACGGGTAGGCCACACGGGCGTGTGTGGCCACATGGTCTCTACCCACACGGGCTTGTAGAGCCTTAAAGTACAAAATTTTCCATGTTCTTCTTCAGTTCTCGATTTGGTCCCGAACCATCTGGAATGTATGTTTTGGGCGTCGTAAACCCAATTAAGGGACAGATTGCTTATGAAACAAAAAGTTTTAACTTAATCAAGATTTTATGACCTGATTTCCTAAGATTGATTGAGTTTAAGTTAGGTAGCACCTCAAACCCTATTCCAACGTTGTATACGAGCGAAGGATGTTACATATAGTTGTATCAGAGCATGGTTTAGTCAATTCTAGGACTAACCTAGCTAAAGTACGAGTGTAGCTATACACGCCACATATATATTGATAGTGTGACGACTCTTGACAATTATAAATTATGTTCTTATATAGTAATAGATCCTGATAGAACCACAGCGGATGACGTGGAGAGTAATGCGTCGGCTCCCGCAGAAGGGACCACTCCAGTAGAGAGTGAGCCCGTGAGTATGGGCCAAGGCGGAGGGGCTAGGGAAGCCTACCTCCAAATGATGGACGCTTGGTATACGAAGTTCGTTCGTGTGAACCCGAACACTCCACCTCCCTCACCTCCTCCGATTCCTCAGTATGCCCCAGTGGCTCTGCAAGGTGCGAACATGTTCAGGAGAGAGAAGCCTCTAGTAGACAAGATCCGGAAGCAAGGGGCTAAGGAATTTCGGGCTAGTATAGATGATGACCTGGAGAGAGCGGAGTTTTGGCTAGAAAATACCTTGAGGGTATTTGTAACACCTCTAACTCGTAACCGTCATCAGATTAGGGTTACGAGGCATTCCTATACAGACAGAACATTTCAGACCAATTCAGAATCACAGATATCATATATCAGTAATGCAGAAGCATTCAACACCAATTCATTCATCAAAGTGGTCTTCGAGACCTAAAACATACATTTAAGGAAAGGTCGAAACTAAACCAAACCTCTTTAGAATTTTTAGAACCTAACCAATTCTTCAAAACTGTTAAAGTCACACGCCTGTGTGAGTAGGCCGTGTGGCACACACGGGTACTAAACACGCACATATAAACCAACCGTGCCAAAAATAGGTCCTATACTGACTTTTTCACACGGCCAATAGGCACACCCGTGTACTATGGCCGTGTGATACTTAGCTGGCTACTGACTTTAGCCCACAGCCATATGACACGCTCGTGTCAAGGTCATGTGATTTTTAGGTGAATATTATTTTTCTTACACGGCCACAAGGCAGCCTATGTCCCCTGACCGTGTGGCACCAAGCAGGCTTGGTTTAAGCCAAATTTGCCACCACTTTTTGGGTCCAATCCTACTAGAAATAATATACAACATTCGTACCAAAATTTTCAACCAATTCCATCCTCAAAACATGCTTCATTATAACAAAAACATATTAGCTCATAAAACACTACAACCATACATCATTTGGCACCATCGACCAAATACCAAAACTATATACAACATTTCATTTGCTAGCCAACTCCTATCGCATAATATATACACAACAAAACTTATATACATAGACCTTCTAGCCTATACATGCAATACTTTAAAATATTTACACTTTCAAAAGTACCAAAATGAGATCGATAGTGTGGTGACGATCCTCGACTATCCCCGAGCCTTCAATAGCTACGATAACTATAAAACAGATAGTAAACACATAGAGTAAGCTACAGAGAGCTTAGTAAGCCAAATACAATTGGTATAATTACTAAAGCATATAAATACCATTCAACCATCTAGATTCATAACCATTTCATTGGATAATTCATAAACTTAACCATGCTCCTTTGTTTGCATATATGTCATGTTTCCTTTCCATACATATTTCACAGAGACAGAGTTTTTCATATTCAGAAAATTTAGTATAATACAAATGTACCTGCATAGGTTATACAATTCATATACTCAGTTTTAGATTTCGTACGTTATAATTAGATGGGTCAAAAATAATATAGATGCTCATAATCAAGTACAATGTCGATGTCCCAGACGTGGTCTTACATGTAATTCAATATCGATGCCTCTGTCCCAGACAGGGTCTTACACGAAATCAAATACGATGCCGATGTCCCAGATATGGTCTTATACGTAAATCTCAATCGAGGCCTGTGTCCTAGACACGGTCTTACACAATGTCACAGACAGATGTCAAATTTTTTTAGGAACATACAGAGTTCTTTAGATATTAACATATTATCATACTTTACTCCAAAGATATACATCAAGCACTCAAGGCCATCCAATACAGATTACAGTTTATATGTGCAGAATTTATTTCAATTAACACATAATTGTGATTTGACTTACCTCGGACGGATTTTGGATGGAACGAGTCGACTATTCGACTAATTTGGACTTCCTTCGATCTAAGTCCAATTTTATTTGTTCTTGATCTAATACAATTCAAATTCAACCATTCAACCATTCATTTCATTCAAAATAATCCATGAACACATATTTAGGGAACTTTGCATTTTAGCCCTTATATTATCACACTTTGACAATTTAGTCCATTTTTCACAAAATCACAAATATGCATAATTCATCAATACTATAGCTTGGCCAAATATACATGGCCTTCATACAAGCCTAAATAACACATTTAATTTACAATTTAGTCCTTCAAAACCTTATTTTCACAATTTATCTCAATTAGCTCTATTTCATCAAAATTCAAAGACAAAGCTTGATAATCTCACACATATCTTTCATAATCCATATAAAAACATCACAAAGCTCATATAATCATCAATGGCACATTTCATAATCTTCAAAAAAACAAAAATTCAGACATGGGTTTTGAAGAACACGAAGCAATGATCACAGAAACATAGAAATTATCAAAAACGAAACAAAAATTCTAACCTTAATCAAGCTTGGACAAGGTCGAACCAAGCTTGTTCATTTTCTTTCTTTTTTTCTTTTGAATTTTTGACCAAAGATGAACTAATATGCATGGACAATTCATGTTTATTTTATTAAAATATACATTAATATGCATTTTCCAATTTTTCCCCTTAATTAACAGTTAAAAAAATTCGATCTACTAGTGTCCATATTTGTCCATGCATTAGTATAGTGGTCCAATTGACATGCAAGGACCTTTATTTTAAAATCCAAGCCAAACAAGTGCTTTAGCATCTAGCATTCAACTTTTATCTTTACGCGATTTAATCCTTTTTCATAATTAAGCACAGAAACAGACAAATTAAATCATAGAAATTTCACAGATGTAAATTCACATATCACAGACATGGAAAATAATATTAAAATATTTTTCAGACTCGATTTTATGGTCCCGAAACCACTATTTTGACTAGGGTCAAAATCGAACTGTTACAATATTCAATGAGCTGTCATGCACACCTGAAGAGTGCGTGAAGTGTGCCATGTCGCTTCTACGAGACTCGGCTTATCAGTGGTGGAATAATCTTGTGTCTGTGGTACCGAGAGAAAGAGTAACTTGGAAACTTTTCCAAGAAGAGTTCAGAAAGAAGTACATTAGCTAGAGGTTCATAGACCAGAAAAGGAAGGAATTTTTAGAGTCGAAGCAAGCTAATAAGACTGTTACGGAGTATGAACGTGAGTTTGTAAAACTCAGCAAGTATGCGCGGGAATGCGTATCTACAAAAGCCATCATGTGTAAGAGATTTGAAGATGGCCTCAATGAAGATATTCGAGTGTTTTTTGGCATTCTTGAACTACGAGAATTCGTAACCCTTGTTGATAGAGCATGAAAGGCAGAGGAGCTGGTAAAAGAGAGGAGAAAGGCGGCCATTGAATTGCAGGATATGAAGAGGAGGCAGATGGGGAAATCACAACAATCCTCATCCAAGAGGTCGAAGGAATTCACTACCAGATCAAATACTTCGGTGGGATTCTCAAATAGAAATAAGAACTGACAGAACATAACTTCGAGAGCCCAAACCACTTTGGTCGCAAGTGTCGGTAGCCCTAGACCCAATGGCCAAAATGCTCATAGTGTGGTAGGCGTCATTTTCCCTCGTGGGCTACTCTAGGTGTGGATCACTAGACCACTTTATTCGCTATTGCCCTGAGATGGAAGAGAGAGAGAGGAAGCAAGAAATGAAGGCAAGTAGTGCTCCATTAAGGGGTAGGTCACAAAGGAACCTCGGGAGTGGGGCTAGTAGTAGGGGTACGGTAAAAGATGTTGCAGTGAGGTCTGAGGGCAGAGCGCCTGCAAGGACTTATGCTATTCATGCCCGCGATGAAGTAGAGTCTCTTAATGTGATCACGGGTACTTTTTCTATCCACGATATATCTATTGTTGCATTAATTGATCCAGGGTCTACGCACTCCTATATTTGTACGGAATTGATTCCTAGAATGAACATGGTAGTGGAGTCTATTGAATTTGTAATAAGAGTGTCCAATCCCTTGGGTAGATATGTGCTAGTTGACCAAGTATGCAGGAGTTGTCCTTTAACAATTAGTGGTCATTGTTTTCCAGCTAATTTAATGTTATTTCCATTCAATGAGTTTGATGTAATCCTCAGGATGGATTGGTTGACTTCTCATTGCGTTGTAGTGGACTGTAGGAGGAAAATTATTGAGTTAAAGGGTGAAAATGGGAATATTCTTCGAGTTGAACCAGGTGAATTGGATAAATCGCCTATGGTAATATCCTCTTTGGCAGTTGAAAAATATTTGAGAAAAGGGTATGAGACTTATCTAGCTTATGTGCTGAATACTCAAGTGTCCGAGTCGAAGATTGAATCAGTACTAGTGGTTTGTGAGTTTATAGATGTTTTTCCAGAAAAGTTGCCCGGGTTACCTCTAGAGAGAGAAGTTGAGTTTGGTATCGAGTTAGTTCCTGGAACGATGCAAATCTCGATTGCACCGTATAGAATAGCCCCCACTGAGTTGAAAGAGCTGAAAGCACAGTTGCAAGAATTAACAAATAAGGGTTTTGTTAGACTGAGTTATTCACCATGGGGTGTTCCGGTACTTTTTGTGAAAAAGAAAGATAGGTTGATGAGGTTATGTATCAACTATAGACAGCTTAATAAAGTAACAGTGAAGAACAAGTATCCCTTGCCGAGGATTGATGATCTCTTCGATCAACTGAGAGGAGCCACTATATTTTCTAAAATAGATTTGAGGTCGGGTTACAACTAGTTAGGAGTCAAGGAACAAGATATACCGAAGACTGTTTTTCGAACGAGATATGGGCATTACGAGTTTCTTATTATGCCTTTTGGATTGACAAATGCCCCAGTGGTATTTATGGATTTAATGAACCGCATCTTCCGACCGTACTTGGATAGGTTCATCGTCATTTTTATCGATGACATATTGATTTATTCGCGTAATGAGAGTGAGCACGCAGAGCATTTGAGAACTGTGTTGCAGACCTTGAGGGATAAACAACTTTATGCCAAGTTTAGTAAGAGCGAGTTTTAGCTCAACGAAGTCGGATTTCTAGGACACATTGTGTCGGGTGACGGAATCAGAGTCGACCCAAGTAAGGTCTCAGCTATTGTGGAATGGAAACCACCGAGGAATGTAACAGAGGTTCGTAGTTTTTTGGGGCTAGCAGGATACTATAGATGATTTGTAAATGGATTCTCTATGATATCTACACCGACAACGAGGCTACTTCAGAAAGAGGTCAAGTTTGAAAGGACAGAAGAGTGTCAGCAAAGTTTTGAGAGATTAAAGGCTTTGTTAATGGAAGCCCCAGTATTAGTGCAACCAGAATCGGGCAAGGAGTTTTTAATTTATAGTGACGCCTCCTTAAACAGTTTAGGGTGTGTGCTCATGCAATAAGGCAAGGTTGTAGCTTACGCCTCGAGACAACTAAAACCGCACGAGAGAAATTATCCGACCCATGATTTGAAGCTGGCAGCTGTAGTGTTTGCGTTGAAGATTTGATAACTCAAAAGGAGTTGAATTTGAGGCAACGCCGATGGTTAGAGTCGTTAAAGGATTATGAATTAGTTATTGACTACTATCCAGGAAAGGCGAATATAGTTACAGATGCCTTGAGCAGAAAGTCGTTGTTTGCCTTGAGAGCGTTGAACACTCAGTTGACTATATCTAATGATGAATCGATCCTAGCGGAGTAGAGGGTCAGACCGACTTTTCTTCATGAAATCCGTGAAGCTCAGAAAGATGACGAGAAACTGCAAACCAAGAGAACTCAATGTGAATCAGAGATTGAGTCAGATTTTCGTATTAGTACCGATGGTTGTATAATGTTCAAAGATAGAATTTGTGTACCCAAGAACGATGAGCTACAACAGAAGATTTTGAATGAGGCACACAGTGGTTGTTTATCTGTTCCCCCGGGTAGTGCTAAAATGTACAACAACATTAAGAAAATGTATTGGTGGTCGAGTATGAAAAGAGACATCTAAGAGTTTGTTTCCTAGTGTCTAGTATGTCAACAAGTAAAGGCTGAACACCAAGTACCTTCAGGCTTACTTCAGCCTATTATGATTCCCAAGTGGAAATGGGATCATATCACTATGGACTTCGTGACCAGTTTGCCACTAACCCCGAAAAAGAAAGATGCAATATGGGTTATTGTCGACAGACTAACTAATGTCAGTACACTTCATACCAGTGTGTACCGACTACTCCCTTGAAAAATTGGATGACTTGTATGTTTCCGAGATTGTGAGGCTTCATGGTGTGCCATTATCGATTGTTTCAGATTGAGACCTGAAATTCAACTCGAGGTTTTGGAAAAAGTTGCAAGAGGCTCTAGGAACCAAGTTGATTTTTGGTACGGCATTTCATCCACAAACTAACGGACAGACGAAAAGAGTGATACAGATCTTAGAAGACATGTTGAGATATTGTGTTCTTGAGTTTCAAGGAAGCTGGGAAAAATACTTGCCATTGGTCAAATTTGCCTACAACAACAGCTATTAGTCGAGTCTAAAAATGGTGCCTTACGAGGCCTTGCATGATCAAAAGTGTCGAACGCCCTTATACTGGGCTGAGTTAAGAGAGAATCAGATCCATGGAGTTGATTTAGTTAAAGAGGCGGAGAAGAAAGTTAAAGTGATTTGTGAATTTCTGAAAGCCGCCTCGGATAGACAAAAATCCTACGCGGATTTGAGACGAAAGGAAATTAAGTTTGAAGTCGGTGATAAGATATTTTTAAAAGTTTCCCTGTGGAGAAAAGTCCTCAGGTTTGGAAAAAGGGGCAAGTTGAGTCCTTATTTCATAAGACCTTATGAAGTTATTGAGAAAGTAGGGCCTGTTGCCTACCGTTTGGATTTACTGCCAGAATTAGAAAAGATTCATGATGTGTTCCATGTTTCCATGTTACGCCGGTATAGATCAGACCCTTCGCATGTAATTGCGCCAACTGAAGTTGAGACTCTTCCTGATATGACTTATAGTGAGGAACTGGTCAAGATTTTAGCTCGAGAAGTCATAAAGTTAAGAAATAAGACTATACCACTTGTGAAGGTTTACTGGCATAGACACGGAATTGAGGAAGCCACATGGGAACCTGAGGAGTCTCTGAGAGAGCAATATCCGAACTTATTCACCGGTAAGATTTTCGGGGACGAAAATCCCTAAGGGGGAGAAACGTAACATCCCAATTTATGGCCTAGTCAAAACGGTGGTCTCGGGACCACAAATTTGAAGTTAGAAAATTTATTTTATTACAATTATGAAGTTGTAACATGATTATAATAGTGCATGAAAAATTTGGTGAGTCAATTTTAACGTTTGTGAGCCTGATTGCGAAAAAGGACTAAATCGTATAAAAGGTAAAAGCTACTTTTTAGTACCCAAATGTGTTAAATAGCTAGAGAACTAAAAGTAGGGGATTTTAAAGAGTAATTTGACCCCTAGAAACAAGGTGGCCGGCCATAGGAAGAAAAATTGGTCAAATAGTCAAAGTTAAGGTGAATGATGTCATGAGTTGGTGATGAAATAATGCCTAAAAAACCTAGCTATTATTTTCTTTTTCTCCATGTCTTCTCCCCACTAAAAAATCAGAAAAAGAGGGGTTTTTGAAGCTTTGAAATTTCAGCAAATTATTACCTCAACAACTAAGTGATTCCCATGTCCCTAGTTAATAATTTTTGCCTTTTGAGACCCTTGAAGCATAAGCTTTCAAATGAGGGGTCTATTTTGCAAAATGATTGAGAGTTTAGGGTTTTTCCATGAAAGGATTTGTGATGTTTGCTAAGTTTTTATGGAAGAATATGAGTCCTAGTTGTGACATAAACAACTTTTGTGAAAGCTATTAGCATGAAAATACTTAAAGGGACTATTTTGTGTAAGTTGCAAAATAGGTGATATGAGTGTGAAATAATGAGATTTTGGGATTGCTATAGCAGTAAAAGAGTTTAACTAGGCTTGAAATACGAAGAAAGTCGATAAAAATCAATTTTAAAGTATAGGGGTAAAATGGTCATTTTGCCAAAGTTTAGGGGCAAAATGGTCATTTTCTTCAAAGATGTGAATTTATGATTGCCTAATTGTAATTAGTAATGAGTGCATTTTGTTATTATAGATCAAGATTTTCCAAAATCGAACCTAGACCGGGACAAAGCCAAGCAATCTAACTAAACAGACTGGTCAAGTATATTTTGTAAATCGAGGTAAGTTGTATGTAAATAATACGACTACACTGTTAATGTATGTATTCGATTTGACATTGAATTGATATAGTATGAATTGCTAGATTGTGAACTAAGATTGTATATTAATGATTGAGATAGTGGAATGGTTTAGTTGAGACCCTAGGAAACAAACCGGTATTCATGTCAATCGTTCAAATTTCTAGTGTGCCAGTGTAAGACATGTCTGGGACATGCATCAGCCACATTATGAGTGCCAGTAAAAGACAATGTCTGGGACATGGCATCGGCACAGAGACGAGTGCTAGTGTAAGACATGTCTAGGACATGCATCGACCTCGACGATGATAGCCAGAGTAAGATGTGTCTGGGACACGCATCGGCTAAGAGTTGTGCTAGTGTAAAACATGTCTGGGACATGCATCAGCACGTATATACGAGAGCTACTATAGGACCATGTCTGGGACATGGCATCAGCCTCGATGATGATAGCCAGTGTAAGACCATGTCTAGGACATGGCATCGGCAACTTATCCCATGTTTGAGGCTTATAGAATATCCGGTAGTTTTCTGAAAGGTTCAACTTTAAAGGTTATGAAAGTGACTTAATAAGGAAAGTATAATAATGTTTTGAGTGATACAGGTACCTATTTGGTATGCATGAGTAATGAGTTCAAATTAGAAAATGTGATTTGAGTAGACGGTAATAAGTAAGTCAATTTTATGCTTACCTTTGAGCTATGAGTATGATGACTAGTGGTAAAATTGTTGGTGTATACTTATTTATATGCAACTTACTAAGCTTTATGCTTACTGTCTTTTCTTTCCCCTTTTCTTTCAGTGCCGCTTAATTGGCTCAACGATTCTTTGAAGTCAGAGATATCGATCACACTATCAATCGAAGCACTTGTTATAGTACAAATCTTCTTTTGAGTATGGCATGTATAGGGCTAGACTAGGATGTTTATTTAAATGAGAAATTTGTTATGTATTTTGGCTTAAGTCAAAGCCCTTCATTTTGTATCAAGCCTAGAATAATGGCTATTTTTCATTTTGATAAATGCATATAATGTTCTTTCAATGGATGAGTTGGTGTCTATTGTGGAGAAATTTGTGTATGGAAATGATCTTGTGTTGGTTATGTAAATTGGGTGGCAAAATGGCTTGGAAATTTCCTCTTTTTTATCCACACGGGCATGACACACGAGAGTGTGTCTAGGCCGTGTGTGACACACGGCTCACTCCCATGGGTGTGTGTTTTGGTCGTGCGTCCCTTGCACTTAAACTTTTTAGCCAATGCTGTACACGGGTAGGCCGCACGGGCGTGTGTGGCCACATGGTCTTTAGCCACACGGGCGTGTGAAGCCTTAAAGCACAAAATTTTCCATGTTCTTCTTATGTTCTCGGTTTGGTCTCGAACCATCTTGAATGTACGTTTTAGGCCTTGTAAGCCCAATTAAGGGATAGATTGCTTATAAAACGAAAAGTTTCAACTTGATCAAGATTTTATGACCTGATTTCCTAAGATTGATTGAGTTTAAGTTAGGTAGCGCCTCAAACCCTATTTCGGCGTTGGATACGGGCGAGGGGTTTTACAGAGTCCATAACTAGTCTCCAAAATCTATAAAACAGTAGCAATCATACACACACAGTAAGCTATCATAGCTTAGTAAATCATAATCAATTAAACAGCTCAATGACATAATCAACTCAATTTAACCAAACCAATTCATGCTATCATAATCACATTTAATCTCAAACATACAAATTCATATACAATATATACATTCATGTATCAACTTTAACTTGGTCAAAATATATATATCCATTATCAAATTTATCATTTACTTCCAAGGTCAAAATATCATCGTATAGATGAATATATATACACATTCATATTTCACATTTTGATATCACATACTTATATCAATTTTTCGAATATAGATTTGTATTCAATATACATATAACCAACTTAATAACATGATTCATATCATCACTTCAAATACCAAAACTTACCTTAATTTCAATACATTAGCTAACACATACCTGAACCTTTTTAATTCGATTCTGCATTTGTTCTTTACTTAGCATTGCCCGTTGAATCATTATGAATTAAGTAGGATACTCAAATAATAACACATATCGTACAATGCCAACGTCTCAGACGTGGTCTTACATGTAATCACATATCGATGCCACTGTCCCAGTCAGGGTCTTACACATAATCACATATCGATGCCAACGTCCCAGACGTGGTCTTACACGTAATCACATAACGATGCCAACGTCCCAGACATGGTCTTACACGTAATCACATATCAATCCTAACGTTCCAGACGTGGTCTTACACGCACACACATATATCATTTTAACCATGCTTTAAGTAAATGTCAAAATGCTTGTTTCATATAAAAGCAAATAATCATATCGTACCACTTAAATACCAAACTTACTGATTCTTTTACTTCATGATATGTGCATAAGTATATCAAATGAACATTAAAAACCGATTCTCTAAAGGCCAACTTATACATTGCTTAATCATCAAACATAAATCATTTTTACTAGAATATTGGCCAACTCAAAAAATGTACCATTTCATTTACCATATTTCAAGCCAAAAATATCTCATATTTAATACAAATAACTTATAAATAAACATTTGGCTAATTGATAATTCTTTAATACAACATTTGTAATATACATCATCAAATTCTTATAAACCAACCTAATTAATTTATTACAGAACCGAATATACTATTATAAAACTGAATTATAAGATCATATAACTCACAAATCATACCACAATCACATTTTTCATTACTCAATGCCGATTCATAACTTACTAATAATCATTACAATTATTTATAGATCACATATATTGAAATTTAACAACATCTATTTGCTTATAAACTTACCTCGAACTATGACGATCGGAACGGAACGACTATTCAATAACTTTGGTTTTCCCCCGATCCTAATTGGATTTCTTTGATTCTTGATCTAAACAAATTCAAATCGAACTTATTCAAACACAAATTCATTCAATTTAATCCAAAAACACATAATTGGGAAAATTACCATTTTGCCCCTGACATTTCACACTTTTTACAAATTAGTCCCTATTGCACAAAACACAATATGCAAAATTTCAATATACCATGCTTAGATCGAATATCCATCTTTCTTATATAAGTCCACACATTTCATTTATTTCACATTTTAGTCCCTCAATTTATTATTATTACAAATTAGCCCTAATTATTCAAATTCATCAAAAATTTAAATACAAAACATGTTAATCTATCACATATCTTTTATTTTCCAGCATCAAACAACAAAAATCACAAGCTTTCAACAATGGAAAAATAAAAATCATCATCAAATTCAAAAATTGAGACATGGGCTTGATAGATAACATAGCAACGATCTCAAAAACATAAAAATTATCAAAAACCGAGCTAAATTACATACCTTAATTAAGCATGCATATGACCGAACCCTTAAACTCTTTTTTCTTTTCTTTCTTACAACATTCGTCCATTTCAAAAGATGAATGCATGGCTTTTACTTATTTTATGTTTTATTATATTAACATTATTTAATATTTTACAAAATTAACCTTTGTTATAAAATATGAAACCATTATATATTATGACTAAAACCGTCCATCACTAATTCATATGTTATAATTACATCATAAAGACCCCATATTAAAAGAACACAGAAAATAATTTTTAAATATTTAGCAACTTTTATAACTTACGCGATTAAGCCCTTTTATTAAATTGAGCATCCAAACAGTAAAATTTTCAAATGAGATTTTCACACACATAAATTCACACATAATAAACACAGAAAATAATTTTTAAATATTTTTCCAACTCGGATTTGTGGTCCTGAAACCACTATTCCGAATAGGGTCTAAATCGGGCTGTTACATAAACAGCTTAATCTATAAAGCTTAGAAAGCTTGTATGAAATAAACTCGACAAAATCATAAACACATAATTCAACAATCGATTATAGATTCATGAATTCATATCAACTAACAAACCTTTCCATTATTCATTCACAAAGTTATAGTCTTTCTTCACAATTTCTTTAATTCAAAACTAATATGGTTTATGCACATACTTGTACCAACTTGTAACAATCTCATACACGTTCTCGTCTTTCATTTACCCGTTGAACCATTCAAAATAGAAGTCAGATACCCAAGGGTCTCACACGATAAGTACATATACCACGGCCCGAAGCCAAATCAAGGTAACTTATCCGAAGTACTAATATCATGGCCTGAAGCCAAATCAGCCGATATGCATGGCCCAAAGCCAAATCAGTTTGTCTCGTACCCAAAGTGCTATATCATGGCCCAAAGCCAACTCACTGTATCCTCTAATGACATGTCACTAGTATCCTAAACCATTCCTAAGGTTCAACTGGGATTCTAACTGTCAAATCATCGTTGAATCATTTCCAAACTTGACCATAGTCACATAATCACAATTTATGCTATATCAAAGCATATAGAATACATTTGAAATGAAATTATAACATACGAACTTACCTCGGATGTATAAACGACGAAATTGTCAATTAATCGAGTACTTTATCTTTTCCCCTATCCAAGTCCATATTTCTATTTTCTTGATCTAAATATATTAAAAGTTAACTTATTTAATCATCTATTCATTCAATTTTGTCCAAAACACACTTTAAAACACATTTACACTTTTCCCCTAATATTTCACATTTTTCACAATTTAGTCCTTATTTCATAAAATCACAAATTAATGAAATTCCAAATATATCCATGCTATCCGAATTACTATTATGCCCCTAGCAGCCCATATTTTTCATCCATTACACATTTTAACCACTAACTTTACACATTTCACAATTTAATTCCTATTTTGCATTTTCACTAAAAATCACTTAAAAAACTTGTTTAACTATCAACAACTATTCAAAATCTATCATCAAACATCAAAATACTTATGTATTCATCAATGGCATCATTCAAAATCTTTAACAGCTTTGCAAATTAGTTCCTAGGCTAGCTAATACTAGATGCAACAACCACAAAAACATAGAAATCATTAAAAAGGGACAAAAATGGACTTACAATTGAACTAGAAAGCTTGGCGAAATGAAATCCCTAAGAATGGTGTATTTTACTCTTCAATTTCGGTAATGGAAGATGAATAAAGATGAATAAATGTTTTTGTTTTACTTAATTATTCATTATTAACTAATTTACCATTTTAACCTTAATTATTAATCATCAAAACACCTTAATAAATGTCCATATATGTGCACTCATGCTATTAATGGTCTAATTACAACATAAAGACTTTTACTTTAAGGTTCTATAGCTATTTAATACCTTTAGCTAATAGAACACAAGTTTTGCACTTTACGTGATTTAGTCCTTTTTATCAAATTGACCATTCAAACGATAAAATTTCTTAACGAAATTTTCACACAATCACTCAACCATGTTGTAAACATTAAAATAATAATAAAATAAATATTTTGACCTCAAATTTGTCGTCCCGAAACGACTATTCTAACTTGACTAAAAACAGGCTGTTATAAGCCCATACATGTTATTTCACATCAAGTCCTTATACTTTTATCACCTTAACGATTTAGTCCTTAACATTAAAATTACCAAAATATACTTTACAAAAAAGGTCCAATCTAGCAACCAGCTCAATAATCTTTCAGAAAACTTCAAGAATACACTAAATTCATTAATGGCATTATCCAAAACATTTGACAATTTTACAAATTAGACGTCGAGTTAGCTAAATTGAGCTAATACGAGCTCAAAAATAGAAAAAACACTAACAGAGGACAAGATTTACTCATCTAATCGAAGAATACAAGCTAGGTCAAAGCTTTTCCTCTCCATCCATGGTTTTTTCAGTTTTCTTGAATGAGTAAAGAAGATGATAGCTTTTTTGTTTACATTTTGTTATCTTTATTTTTTTCATAACTTAATTACTTGTTTACAACACTAACCTTTAAATTATACTTATAATATCACTAATACATGTCCATAATTGACCATCATATATATATGCCATAATTACCATCTAATGAAGGTTTAATTTCACAATTGGTCCTTTTATTAAATTAAACTCCAACTAATTAGGACTAAAAGATCAAATAGCCCAAAAGCTAATGGATTTAATCATGTCACCACGGCTTGGACTATTTGACCATGGTTTAATTACCATTTTTGTTCTTTTTGCATTTTAAATCTATAGCGATTAACTTTTGCATCCTTTACGATTTAGACCTTTTTCCTTAATTAACTATTTAAACATCAAAATTTCTTTACGAAACTTTAATACTACCTTAAAAACACTCCAGAAGTATCTAATAAAATATTTATGACTCGATTTATTGAAACGAGATTTCGATGCCTCATTTTCTAAAACCACTTGACTTTAGGGTGTTACCACTTCAACCTAATTATTCATTGATATAACATAATTTACCATATCAAACATCATTTTAGTACCATATTTGACTCATAAATATTAAATAATACTTATCGAATTTGTGGCCCCAAAACCACTATTTCTGACACTACTAAAAAATAGGCTATTGCAGAAGGCTTTATTCTCGACATAACCCTAAAATCATCACCCAAGCAAGACGATCGAAATAAATCAGTAAAGTAGTCCAATGACACTCATTTCACCTCCACAGATCCTTTGACTCGATTACCCATATGTGTCGATACAAAAGGTTAGGTATCAATTTCTAGGGACAATGTATTAATACTTAAGCTTTACATTATAGCTTTTTAGCTATTGACTTCAAAATGTCTAATACTTAATGTATAAGTTCTAGAACCTAGACAAGGACCCTCAAAAATAAATTTTTTTCATTGTATTACAAAGTTCTGATACATATAAGCAAGGTTCCTTGCTTCAAGGGACAAAAAATGCATTTTAATATCACTCCAAAACACCTCCAAATCAAATATATACATCATATACTTAAGAAAACACTTTGAAATCATACAATACTCATCTTTAACCATGTCAACATCCAAAGTATGCTAGCATACCATTATATTAAATCAATTTGCAAAAAAAAAAACATGAAATCACAATAGTTGTGAATTAACTCATTCTAATAAGGCTACTAATTACCTTATGGCCAACACCACATGTTCAAGGGATTATACCAAACTAACAATAGATGAATACATGTCTTGCAAGTAGCAATCAAGCTAGTATATTCATAGAATATATAGACTCCTTGATACATGCCACTAAACTCAAGAATCATATATTAGCTAGTTTTTTACTCTTCTAGCCTCACAATGGTGTGATGTTCCACAAGATGAGTTGAGCCTTAAGTCCTTGTACCAAATATACATGCAATGCCCCAAATTTTTGGTAAAATAAATGGTACTATTTTGGGTCTCTGTATAGTGGAAAATAGAAAAGAATTTATAAATAAGGTTTATGAATGAAATCTTAAAGAATTATTTTTATTTTTAGAAGAGAAAATTTGAGAGAATGGCCTTAATATGAGATTTAGGTATAAAATGACCAAGTTGTAAATTTGGAAAAGTTAAGAATGATTCTGTAATTTGATCAAATTAAGGATATAGGAGTTAATAATGATTTTGGAGCATAAGGATGGGTAGTAATGAGTATTAATTTGATGGAAGTCACATTATGGACTAAATTGGAAATTTTGAAAAGTATAGAGACCTATAGTTCAAATTGCCCAATGATGAAGAAATGAGTTTAAAAGACATTAATGAAGTGGCATACGATTAGAATGGTAAGTGAGTGTAATGAAAGATGATTTTTGAAACCAAATTGAATGAAAGAGAAAGTAAAAGGACTAAATTATAAACTTTTTATTTTATCGACAAAGATCTTAAATGCAAAGTTAATGCGTAGATTATGAATTAGTATGGATAAAAATTATTAATTGTGGGAATTTTAGGATATTAAGATCTTGAATGGAATAAAGGAAAATGATGAAACAATAATGGACTATAGTGCAATTTTCTTACAAATGGGAAAAATGGTTATTGTTATGAAATTTATATTATAAATATTATTTTACTAGATATTAAGTGATTGAAATTAATTTGAACTATTTGATATGGTTAAAGATCACAGATTTAATGCGGACCGCACAACAAGTAGAAATTTGACAAAACTTTGACTTTTGACTAGTATTTTAAATGAAAAAAAAAAAGGTAAGAGATTAGATATTTCTCATCTTCCTCACCCAAGTTTGGTAGCCATAGTTGCAAGTGAGAAAAAAACTTTCTCTTGCTCTTTAATTATTATTTCTTCAAATCAAACACAAGTTTCACCCAAACCACAAACTTTTCCAATAAAGTAGACGACCCTTTTTTAAGCTCATCTCCTTTATTATCTTCATCATTCAAGCCTAGGTTTTCATAGGCTTAGTGAGAGAAAACTTGAGGCAGTCAAAGAAAGCTTCAATCAAAGTAAGATACGGTATTTTTTTTATCTTCCAAGTGTTTACTTAGGATATTTTAGAAGAGAAGTGTTAGGAAATGTGTATTAATATATATTGTTTATATTTTTGGTATGATAAATGTTGATGGGTGGATAAAATGTCTTTCAGCAGAGGAATTATTGGAATCAAAACTTGAGAGTGATTGAGTAAGCTTTGTTTTGGAATTTTTTCCTTGAAAATAATAATCACCATGGATTTCTTAACTTTCCTTTAATAAATCAATTTTGAAAAATTGTTCAAATTAATGAATTAAAGTTTTGTGATGAGTTTGTAAGCTAAAAATATAAGAAATATTTTTTTAAAGCCATGGTTTAGTAAGATATACTAGTTTGGACAAATTAATGGCATTTATGGAACTTGGCTTAGTTACATGAAATGAGATGAAAAAATAGTATGTGAATTTATGAGATGGTATCATGTGATAAAAATAGATTAATGGACAAATATTAAATTAAAAGTTGTGGTTCAATAAAACTAAATGAGATTCCATGAAAAAGGAGAAACTTCTTAATAAATAAAGTCTATATATATATATATGAATAATGAATGGTTACTTGAGTGAAATACGTACGTGGAAATATTGTTGAGAGCATTAAATGCTTGAAAACCTTAATAAAAACAAATGTTAAGTGAAGTGAGATTAAAAAATGTAAGATAATGATGGATGCTTGAAAAGTCCAATAATGAAATGTTTTTTAATTATCCAATAATGAAATGTTAATATGTGCCTTATATCATTAAAATATTATTAAATTCTATTTATATGAAAAACCATGTTAAAAGTGCAATGTGATTTTATTATGAAATGTCATAGTAATTAGTGATTAACGAAGATATAAATGGCATATCATAGGAGTTTGTAAAGTCTACTACCTGACTCGATTTATCAAATCCAAATATAGGATGTCACAATACCTACATACTTAATAAAAAATTTTGAAAACTGGCGAAGACCCTACTAAACATGCCTTTTATTTGTTTATTTATTATTCTAAGCCAAAGATTTTGACTTAAGATTACAACATATTCTCAAATACTAGTATAAGTCAATCTAACTTAAATATTTATTGAAATAGACTCAATCTTAGCGTATAATACTATTCACCACTTGAAAACATATTCCCAAAAGTTTCCTTTGCATATTGCTATTCAAACTGCCACCTTGATGCATTCCTGGCTTGTTTCATCCATGCCTTGGTTCAATAACAAGAACTTGCATTACACATAGACTTCCGCAATTTCAACAGAATTTAATGAATCTCAACCATCATTACCTTTAAGTGGTGTTTTTGAAATCCTCGACTTAAGAATTCTAGACTTCCTTTTTCACTTTTTATTGATACTTTTTTATTCCTGGTGGATAACCATAAGCCCATCTCCACCCCTTTCCACCTTATACACATTCCGCTCAGTTGGCGGATCACAAACTTAAGTCTTTATTTCGGACCCTATCTCAAAAATATTTTTTAAGATAGAAGATGGATATATTCCTTGGAATGATATGCGCGCAGCTGCTATCCATTGTGGATTCATAAATTGGCTCTAGCATATTGTAAGGTCTGTAGTCACACTATACCTATAATTTAGTCCAGTCTAACGAACTTGGTCCGGTAAATACCATATTCATGATCATACAATGGAAATACATATGATTCTGATACATAATATGAGAATTTCCAGGATGGACGGACATGTATACCACCCTAAGTTTCGGATATGTTAGGGTTTCTACCTTGGTTGATCACTAAACTGGATTCACTAGTTAGGTACACTACGAAGATTCTCCTATAGAAAATGCCACAAAGGCATACTCAGATCGTTGCTACAAAATGGAACTAACATCTCACACTTAAGTGTTACAAAATTCACCTTACAGGCTTCCCGGATGACTTGCCACAAAGGCTTCCAAGATGTCTTGCCAAAAAGGCTTCCTAGATGTCTTGCCACAAAGGCTTTACAAATGATCTGCCATAAAGCTTCCTAGATGACTCACCACAAAGGCTTCTTAGATGTCTTGCTACAAAGGATTTACAAATGATCTGCCACAAAGCTTCCTAGATGACTCGTCACAAAGGCTTTACGATGATCCACCAAAAAGGCTTCCCAAATGACTCGCCAGAAAGGCTTTACAGATTATCTGCCACAAAGTCTTTACAGATTATTCACCATAAAGGCTTCTCAGATGTCTTGCCATAAAGGCTTTACAGATAATTTGCCATAAAGGCTTCGTAGATGACTCGCTACAAAGGCTTCATAGATGATCCGCCATAAAGGCTTCCCAGTTGTCATGCCACAAAGGCTTGGTTTGGTTTGCTACCAAGACACCATATAAAATGCCCTGTTTGATGACATGGATTTTTCCTAAACTCAGCATCACCTGAGGTTTTCCCATCATCTCCCTCGGGACACGTAAAAACACTAATAAATAATTACGACTCATCTGCCATTCCTAGAATGTGTCATGACCATGGTCTTTTCACATATCTTTCATACTGATGTTTTCTCACTTTTAGTGTCCCAACAGACCTAATGTTTCTGATCCCGACGGACTACATTTCACCATATTGGCCTTCATGTTTACTTTCCCAGCGGGTGTTATCAAAGCACCAATGCGGGGTCTATTATTGTATCAAATACTTTCCCAATACTCTACCTAAACCCTCTTATCACCAACCATACTTGGTCATCCATCACTAAAATAATATAATAAACACATTTACACAGATTTCACTCATTTTCTTATCAGAATAATACTTCCTAATACTTGATTTCCCATGCATGCTTACCACACATTGTCATATTCATGCAACACATCATACACCTTATTACATACATACCAGTGCTTCACAAAACACACACAAACATATATGCATACTGTAACTCTTGAAGAAGATAAGTGTAACAGCCCGATTTTGAGCCTAGTCAGAACAGTGGTTTCGAGACCATGAATCTGACAAATTGAAATTTGCTTTTATTATATTTTTATGGTCTACAGTTTTATGGAATGGTTTTGTGAAAAATTCGTTTGAAAATTTTGATGTTTGAGCACTCAATTTAGCAAAAAGGACTAAATTATAAAAAGTGCAAAAGTTAAGTTCTACATGCTAGAGGTGTCTAATTATTATGAAATTTTAAATTGAAGGTCCTTAGATGTAATTTGACCATTTTTAAGTTAGTGGACAAAAATTGACATGAGGTAAGGGAAATTTCATGTTTTAAGTTAGGGGAATTTTGGTCATTTAGTATTTAAATGAATTAAAAGGCAAAAATCAAACCAAAAACCTTGTCCATCTTCTCCCCCTTGTGCTGAAAATTAGAAGGAATACATAGCTAGGGTTTGGCCAACTTTCAAGCTTGATTGTAAGCTCGTTCTTGCCCAGTTTTTAATGCTCTTTACATTTTTGAAGTCGTTATAACTCGATCTATCTATTTCTACCATTAATTTGAGAAATGATTACGGTCTAGGGTATGAACCATGTAAGATATATGTGTATTTTGATGTCTAATGGTAGAAAATTGTGTTTGGTGTATGATAAACAACTTTTGCTAGGTGATTTTTGATGAAAATGTCAAAAGGACAAATTTGTAAAAAGGTTATAAAATTTGTGTAAAAGTGTGATTAAATGAAAATTTTGGGTTGTTATATGTATAAAAAGGTTCGACTAGGCATTGGAATCGAAGAAATTGAATCTATTTCAATTTACGAGCTTAGGGACCAAAATGTAAAAATGTCAAAGTTTAGGAGCAAAAATGTAATTTTGCCATAATGGTTTTTGAACTGAATTGAGTAATGTGAATAACAAATGAGTTAAAATTTCTATTATAAATCAAGAGAAATGAGGTTCAGACCTAGATCGGGGGAAAAGCAAAGTGTTTGACGATTAGGTCCCATTTCTACTATTTTTTGTACCAAGGTAAGTTCTTATGTAAATAATGCATTGTTTTAATTATTTTTTAAATGCTTTAATATTGTATGAATTGTGATTGACTCATGGACGTATTCCACAAAGTTACGACAAGTGTGAAATTCCGGTTGAACCTTAGGAATAGATAGGATACAAATGTCATGACATTAGGGTTACTAAGTCTATGTGTAAGACCATATCTGGGATATGGCATCAATATGAGACTTCGTGTAAGACTATATCTGAGATATGGCATCGATATAAGATTTCATGTAAGGCCATAACTGGGTTATTGGCACCGATATGAGATTACATGTAAGACCATATTTGGGATATGGCATTGGTATGGTACCGTGTGTATGGGACTTCCGAGTATCCTTTAGTTTTCCAAGTGGTTCAACGGGTAATTTAATGAGTATTTCAAAGGTGAATTGCATGCAAATCCAATTCGAGATGACTCAGGTATGTACGAAAAACTCATCTCGTTATGTGATGAACCCTCAGTAAGGTTATGATTAAGTTATGACTAGAAGATCTCAATAATATTTATGCCAATTATCATCATGTTAATTGAGATGCCTATTATTTGCATGGGAACTTACTAAGCTATATAACTTACTTCCTTTTTCTTTCCTTTGTCTTATAATGTCACCAGGCTAGCTCAAGGATTGGAGATTGTCGGAGATCCACTCACACTATCAACTGATTATTTTGGGTACCAATGAATTTAACATTTTGAGTTATGGCATGTATAGGGACTTGGTTATTTTGTTATGTGTCATAATTGAATTGGCCAAATGTATTGGCCTATATTGGTTGATAATTCATTTTGTAAATGGCCATATGGAATTGGCTAATATTGGCTTAAGTATATATGCATATGATGAGGTTTTCATGGATGTGGAAGTTTGCATGATTGAAGTTGATAAGTATGTGATATGGTTTGTGAGAAATGGTAACATGTGAATGATGTGTGGATGTTTTGGTTGTGGATCAATTGATTGAATGAAATTGCTTCAATTGGTGTTATGTTTTGTTGTGTAGGTGTGTGCATAAAAGGGTGACAAAATGGCTAGGTAAATAGCCTTATTTTTATCCACACAGGTAGACACACAGGCGTGTGTCAAGGTTGTGTGTGACACACGGCTTGCCCCACAGGCGCGTGTTCTGGCTGTTTGTCCCCTGCACCTTAATTGTTGCAAAATAAAATGCTCAGAATTGAGCACAAGGTAAAGACATGGGCGTGTGTCTCAGCAGTGTGGATGACACGGCCTCAGGCACGGGCATGTGTCATGGGCGTGTGAAGTCTGCACCTATTTTATGAAAAATTATGAAAATTAAATCGACCACACGGCCTAGTACACGGGCGTGTGACTTGGCCGTGTGTCTTTAATTTGTTCTTGGGTAACAAATAGAGAGTTACATGGGTTAAGGACACGGGCGTGTGTGACCACACGGCCTACCCACACGGGCATGTCCCAAGTCATACGGGCATGTGGCTCTTAAGACATGAAAAATTTTCTAAGTGTTATGAAATTTTCTAAAGTTCTCGATTTAGTCCCAAACCGCTCCTAAAGCATGTTTTGAGCCTCGTAGGCTTGTATTAGGGACTCTATGGGTATTTGCAAAAAGCTTTAATTTGGACAAAAATTTTTGGCTCAGAAATCTGTGTTTGCTTATGTTTAAGTCCGGTAATACCTCGTACCCTGTTCTAACGTCGGATACTGGTAAGGGGTCTTACAATAAGTTTATCTATGTGAACGTCAATTATGCAAAAAATCATTGTAATATAATGGCTAGGTGACAGGTCTAGAGACTTACCAAAGACTCACTTTTACCTTAGTCCAAAGCTTTTATTTCGATCGTTGACCTGATCCATCAACAGTAACAGAAAGTTGAATCATCCACTTGTTAAACGAAATCTTAGCTCTAGCTTGAAGAAGAAGAGAACATTTTGGTTAGAAGGACCAAAACGTAGAGTAGAAAGAAAACCTATTGAAGACTCTTCCCCGTTCACTAGATATAAACTCCCTGTCCCCCTACTATGGACTTTGACAAGTGACAATGCTTACCTAGCTCAAATCTCCTGATTTTCTCCCAAAAAAATCTAGGAAAGGTAAAGAGAATCCGATGAAGATCTTTGTTACCAATCATGGGGAGGATCAAATCAATCCAATTAACTCCCAACTAATCCCGTTACGAGAACTAACTAGAACAGTGTTCGTGTAAATCGAGCATACTATACCATGGTGGTGACTTGCATATGGCGTGGTCTTAAAGACAATCAAGTCTCTTACATCTTTCTCTTTCACTTGATAGGCTCTTAGTGCTCAGCTAAAACTCTAGGGCATATTCTTTCTTCACTTGAAAGTACCGTGAAACTAAATCCTTAGATACTGCTTATTGGAAGATACTTTAACGCTAGTATATGCCAATACTCTAACTCACTAGCAGGTCAGTAGGGAGGTAAACTATACTACCATATCTCGCTAAAACGGTTTACATAGATACTTACTCACCTTTTTGGATCTGTTATCCTTCAACTTTTTACCAACCAAGAAACCCCCAATATCAATGATGCGTGGCCAACTTCCTGGATCAGACGTAGTCATAATAGACTTCTCATTTGTGATGTACACTCTAGAGAATCCAATTAGTGGGAATGTAGATAGAAAATCTTAATTGGTGAAGTCCAAACTCGTTACTCCTATGTTTTTAAAACTTCCCGCAGCCTTAACCTTCACAAGTGTCGAGCTGTGATTGAAAATTTTGAACAGTTGGCTTTAAATTTAAAATTTATCATGGACATTTGATTCTTTACAAATACTGGATTTTCACCACTTCCTCCAAAATATTTCATTGCATCAAATTGGAACCCCGATTTCTTTTTCTATCAAAACCTCTTGCTTCTTTTTGCCTTCAGTTTACACATTCTTCAAATGTGATCTCCCCTTCTCTTTTCTTTACTATTATACAAAATGGTTAGAACAACTACTCATTGAAGAGAACATGGTGGTGTTGCCCAAAATAATAGAAGTGACTGCCCCAAGGACATGGTTAAGATCGGGCCCAAAAGTCTCAATGGTACCCATCACATGCTTGCTCCTATGCATGAATGCAACACTACTGAAGCAGAGTTGACTCAATACTTAGAGGCCCGAGAAATCCTTTGTCGGAACTTCACCTATGACTTTCATTTTGTTCGTGGGAAGTGTCACATGAGTGACAACACTGAGGGTTTTATTCTTCCCCTCTTCCTGCTCGAGGTTGGCTTCAACTTGCCTCTACACTCTTTCTTCTGCTTGGTGCCTAACGAATATCGTATTGTACCAGACCAACTCTCTGCCCTTTCCTGGTGAACGTTAGTGGATTATTTCATCGACTATTGTTTACATCTCAAGCCGCCTATTGTTTTCATTTTCAAAAGTATTTATCAATTTAAGGTTAATGTAATTTGACCAAAATGGCCCATTTTAGTACTAGTTAGAGTTACGAGTCCATTCTTCAAAAGTGGCCTCAATCTCAAATGGGATAAATTCGTGAAAGTTACGTGAAGCTTGAAAATGGTTTTGGTTTTCCCACCTTATTGTCTATAGCCCAAGAGGATCTCTGCCTACAAATCCAACCTGTTGATTCAAAATTTACTTTCATAGAAATTAAGAGATTAAGGATGGCGCGCATCCTAGAATTGGGGAAAATCATTACTGTCTGGAATGTTTTTCAATATTAACTGTAAGAGCTAAGTCCAAATGGTCATCGGGCGAATGATCTTCTACTATGGGTGGATTCCCAAAATGTTCCTTCTACTGAAATGGCGTGGCCTCAAAACCTTATAATGATTTGGCACAAATTCTAGTTGAGAGGATGAGGGAACCTCCCTTCTATTTTTATGAGACATGTGGACTACGTCTACACCATTGAAATATCATTAGTTATGGTACATCTTCCTCTCTTTCTTCCGACTAGGCTTACTCTCCTGTTGCTACTACAGGGTCTTCTTCTCCTTCTCCTACTTCTTGTACATTTTTGCCCACTCCAGAAAATAACATGGATGCCTTAGTTTTGTTAGATTCAATTCACAAAAATGAAGGAATTACTATGGCCCCACCAAGAACAATTGCTAATACATCTCAGAAAAGGCCAAGGGTGGAGGGAAGCACCCAGGATGTAGAGGTTAGTGAACGTCCACAACTAGCTCATCGAAAACTTAGGAGTGAGCCTACTCCCTTAAGAGTCACCACTCCTCTTGCTCCTGCTCCTACTTCTAATCCTATTGCACCAGTAAAGTTCACCAACTCTATAAACTCTTTAGTCTACGTCACGGATCCACCTGTAGCTACTTTTGTACCGGAGACAACACTCCTAAGCCAGCCAGAGGCCCTTTTGGTTTCTTATTCCTTAATACTCCCTTTGGTGAAGCGAGCAGACTCTTCTCATGGCGTGATCTAATAAGGCCAGGGGAATATCCTTTTTTCTCTCAATTCCATCCATCAGCAGTAGAATGAAATATTTCCTTAGCAAGTGAAATAGGTTTTCGTCTCTTCTCTTTCCTCAAACCCTCATCTTCCCCCATTTTCAGTGCTGGCTGAGTCTTCTCAAGTTTTAGTAGCTGAATACGAGCTTATGAGTTGGGCTCTTCAAGAGATTTGCAATCAAAACAATATCAAATTGGTGGGCTTAGAAGAAGTTGTACATTCTGGCCAACAATCTTTAGGTCAGCTATCCAAGACTCATGAGGAAGCTATCAGCCATATCAAAGAACTCAACTCTTTCGCCTTGTCTTTGAAAGCCAAATATGAAGACTTAGAAATTTTGATCAAGCAAATAAAGGAGGAAAATAGTCAACTAAAGGCTAGAGTGTCCTTTGGGGAGGAAAAACTCAAATCTCAAGACCAACAACACTTATCAGAGTTGGAGTGTCTACGCCAATGCAATAAGGAGGCTTTAAAAAAGTACCAAAAGGACACCAAAAAAAATTCTGGCAGAGGCCTTGCCCATACTATGATCCAATCTGGTCCTTCATGCCCAAGTTATTATAGGTCCTCTCAACCTGATTCAGGTGAACTTAAACAACCTATAACCCCTTATACCCAGTCTGGTCACCTGACCCGAGCTATAAAGTATTAAAATTGTAAAATATCAACATTAATCACTATCCTGTCATAAACAATAAAATAATTCATAACATAGTATAATTATAATTATTCCATGATAATCGAACATAACCAAGCCAAAATTGAGCATATGAAGCATTTAAAACAACTCAGGAACAAATCTAGACTAAACTGAAACTTTTACAAAAAAAAAATTGAGGTAAAAAATGAAAACAAGGTTCACCAGGCTGTGTGGTAGAGCTTAGACCGTGTGGCTTAAATACATTCCCATGTGGCCAAATAGTGTAACAACCTGATGCTGTGTAAATCAAGGTCACACGGTCGTATCATCAAGCCGTGTAACTGTCTGATGTCATGTGGGCAAACCTGTACCAAAATAAACAAGCAACATTGTCGTGTCATGCAACAATATGTGGCATACGACCGTGTGGTAGACCGTGTCACAGATCGTGTGCACCTAAAGTGCTTTCAAATCCAAGCCATTTCATCTATGATTTCTTAAGTCCCAAGTCATACCATTTCCATCCTTTAAACCTATTTAAAACACATCAAAACATACCAAAATATACCAAATAACATGGATTATGAATCCTCGTACTTTCACAAATACATCCTTTAGTACACCTTTGAGGTGTACCAGAGATCTATCAACTAATTGTAGTGTTATAGAGGTATTTTTAATATCCTAATTCTGAGTTTCTGATAGATTGATAGGGGCATTAAATTTATATTGGCCTCTAAATCGCAAAGGGCTTTCCTGAAATGTTGATACTCTATTTCTATTGGAATCGTGAAACTAATCGAATCTTTCAATTTTATGGGTATCTTTTTCATAATTAAAGCATTGCATGAGGCATCAATGTCAATTTGTTTGCCTTTTTTCATTTTTTTTATGTCCTTCCATAATTTCTTTTAGGTACTTAGCATATTTGGGTATTTTATCAATTAGCTCAAAAAGTAGTAGATTAACATTGACAGATTTAAATGAATTAAGAAAAATTACGAAATCTACCTCGTCCCTCTTTTGCATGTCCTCTAATCTTGTAAAAAATGGTACCTTCATTGTGCTCGGCTTTGCGGTTAATGGATCAAACACTGGTTCGACTATCTCCTCAATTGGCTCATTGTGCTTGGCTTTCTCTATGGGTTCATCGAAAGCTTTGGGAACCTTCCCCTATTCATGTATTGATGCATTCGATTTTTCAAGTGTCTTTCTCGATCGCAAATTGATCTCATTTACATGTTCGTTCCTATCTCTCTGAGGATTATTCTTCATGTTACTAGGGATACTCTGGCCCTTCTACTTTTGAAACATTGTCATGAGCTAACTCATCTGGTCGCAGAGGCTGTCCATTCGGGATTCAAGTGGTTCACATGTGGCTTGGATTTTTCAAATGTTCACCTTCAATTTTTGCATCTCCTTTCTATTTTGTCGAATCTTTGGCCACATGAAGCATGGTCGTTTCCCATGGGTCATTGTTGTAAATGCGGAGGTTGGCATGGAGGGTTTTTACGATTTTGCAATCGATTTCCACCTCCTCGGTTACTTCTCTACTTGAGGTTCAGATAATCCTTCCAACTGAGATTATAGATGTTTGAATAAGGATTTGCACCCTTATTACCTATATAGCTCACCTCCTCCGATTGGTTTTCAGAACAGGACTGCACTTTCATTGATTTGGCAGTCGGCTCTAAATAGTTAAGCTTCTCTAAAATTTTTTAATATCAATCACCTTCGTTTACCATTCTTATCGTTAGAGAATTTGATTTGTATGTGAATCTTTCATTTGGCCATATATACGAATTCATAGCATGTCATCTGATTTTATAGGCTCGATCATATGTGTGGAACATGATCGATCCTCCGGTTGCTCTATTTAGGCTGGATGTGATGTTATTGTTAACACCATTATAGAAAATCTGGATTTGAAACGACACTTGCAGTCTATAGAGTGAGTACTTCCTTAGAATTGACTTGAAATGTTCCCATGCTTCGTACAAGGATTCACTTTCATATTGCTTAAAATTGGCGATTTCTCGTCTGAGCTAAATGGTTCTACTAATCAGGAAAATTTTGTGAAGAAGCTTTTCTGCTAAATCATCCCACATGGTTATGGAACCTGGTTATAAGGAATCTAACCAATCAGCCGTGTTATTGTACAATGAAAAGGGAGATAACCGAAGAGGTACAGCATCATCGATTACTCGATTGTACTTGAAAGTGTCACATAATTGTAAAAATCGCTTTACGTATTGGCTCGAATCTTCAACCTTGATCCCCTCGAACTGCCAGATGTTTTGGATCATCTACATTGTGGCCATGGTTATTTTGAAATTATTGGTGTTAATCGTCGACCTTTCAATACTGCCTCTCACCACATTTAGTATAAGTAGAGTGTATTCACGCAACGTCTTTTGATCCATCTGGACTTCTATACGGATTTTCTATTGTCATTCTTGTGGATCGTCGAACAATGGATTCTCCCAAGGTTGATTAACTTCCATGGGCAGACCAACGTTCATCAACTAAAGATGGCATCTAACAATCATCTAAGGATCTGGGCATGGCTCAATTGGGGTGCTTTTGCTTCGACTCATAAACAACCTACAAAGTAAAAAAAGAAATTTAAAAAATAAAAATAAACAAAAAATAGAAATAAAAGAAATAAAAATATCATATTTATAGTATTTAACATTCCTATTTAACTTATTAACTATAGAGATATTTTCAAATTTAATGCCGAAACCTCTCTGGCAATAGCGCCAATAATTTGAGTGCCACCAAACGTGCGAACATTTGACTGAAAAATACTTCACCAAAAAATATATATAATAAAGTAGCAATGTCTACAAGTATAAGGATCAAATTGTAATATAGTATTGTGTTAGAATGAAACATAGAGAAGTATTTTGAGCATCATACCCAAAGGAGGATAAATTAAATATATTGAAAACCTCTTTACAATAATAAGTCTAAATAGTAACAATTAAATTCTATATTATGATAAATCATAAAATGTATAAATATCATAAACTATATAACTAAAATAAATAAACAACAAAATAATCAAATAACTAAATCACTTAAACCAGTCCTAAAGATTAACTCGTTCCAGGGGTTGTAATTAACTTCAGATATAGATATTAGAGTGAATTAGTTACTAAATAACCAATTATTACCTCTCGGCCTCTAACTAAGTGATTAATTGATTGGCACCTGTAACACCCCTAATCCGTCTCTGTCACCAGATAAGGGCTGCGGGATATTACAATAATAAACAAGGCCAAGCCAATAAACAATTATTATTCATAAAATATATGTGAAAACAGAACTTAAATCTGGTCCATGGAACCTAAAAATCAATTGGAAACAAAGACTAATATGAAACAAAACGAAAAATTGTGGAAAAAATTGTAAACAGGTGACACACGGCTGTGTGATAGAGCCCAAAACGTGTAATTCATGATCAAACGGCCGTGTCGCCAGGCCATGTAATAACCTGATGCCGTGAGGATAAACCTGCACCTGAAAATAAGTAAGACACATGGTCATGTGGGGTGGCCATGTGCAATACACGACTGTGTAGCAAACCGTGTCACAGGTCATGTGAACTTTAAATTGCCTATAGGCCCTGCCTACCTAAAAGTGCCTTCAAAATCAAACAATTTCAATGCAAAACACTTAGGCCACATGTCCATCCTTTAAACCAACCTAAAATACATCAAAACATGCCAAAATGTACCAAATACCATTCAACCTAAGTGCCTAACCAATATGCTCTCACTGGCACCACAACTTAAACATTAAAATATAATTCATTCATGTAATACCCCTACCCGTATTCATTTCTGAAATAGGGTACGAGGCATTACCGGAGTTTACGAATTAAATTTTTTTTTATATTCAATATAGCCCCTTTATAAATATCTAACCTTCCCTGCAATATTAAATCGAGACCAATCCACATCAACCAAATCAATTCAACATATTTTCATGATAGATTCATGCATTTATATAAGATAAACGTCATCACATATCTATAACCAGGTTTGTTAACCATACTAATGGCTAACTTTACATTCATTTCACGTTAACATTTACTTTGTTAGCTTATACATGCCATTGATTTCCAACATAAAGTTTCTTTATATACCGAAATCCTGAGGTTGACAGTGTGATGTGTCTCCGACCAAATCCGACCTCCGAGCTCTTAACACTACAAAACAGGGAAAAAGGAAACGGGGTAAGCCCTTTGTGCTTAGTAAGCTCATGTAACAAGAATTATACTTACCTAATATTTTCAATACAATACAATAAACATCCATATATCCATTCAATGCATTATTACCCTAATATGCACAAACTCAACATTCAAGTTAGTACAATAATTTCCATGTACCAATAATATATACTATGATTGATGAGCTCGTCAATACCATGATTTCCATTTCCTTGTTATTTTTCCATATTTATCCCGTTGAATTTCTTGGAATTTTCAATGGATTTTCAAAGGTACACTTTTAGGGTACAATTCCGGGTCTGTCAATTCATATTCATGTGCGCACATTTCCATTTCAGAGAGCACACTCCCGCAAACCTCAACCTTGCAGCGGGATTACCAGTCCAGGCTAAATCCCCTGCAATATAAACTCATAGAGTATTGTCGGGATTACCAGTCCAGGCTAAATCCCCTGCAATGACAATTACTCTAATGAGCTTGGATCTGAATTACCAGTCCAGGCTAAATTCAGACCCTAATTCAGATTACCCATCCGGGCTAAATCCATTTTACACATATTCTTCGGGAGGGCTATATCAGGATAGGATCACCCGTCCAGGCTCGATCCTTTTTACCGTTAATTCCTTTTCAGAGATCCATCGAATTTTCCTTTCATTCAAACGGGATTTCTTCCCATTTTTATCAAATATATCAATGTTTCATTAATTTTCATACAATAAACATTCAAATCATATTCACATCAATAACATACAATCTCAAGCATTTAAGAATATAATTCAAGTTACATGAACTTGCCTTGATACTTGTTTGTAAACAGTAAAAATCTACTAATCCAGAACTTTTTCCTTTCGTCGATCTAGCTTCGTATTTGAATCTTCCGGATCTAAATAAATAAATTTAATTATCAATTTAATACATTTCATGTTCAGATGCAACATTCTCTATAATTCAACTATTATTTATAGTTCATTCAAAGCTATCTACTTGAGTCATAGTCACTAAATTATTTATAACATCAGCTACGGAACTCCAAATTAAGATCTGTTAATTTTACCTAAAACTATACTCATATATCATTTTACCATAAAATTTTCAGAATTTTTGGTTTATCCAATAAGTACATTTTATTCTTTAAAGTCACCCCTGTTCTGCTTTCGACAGTTCTAACCCTTCTTCACTAAAAATTAATTATCTCTTCATACAGAATTCAAATAATGTTCTCATTTGTTTCTCTTAAAAATAGACTCATTAAGGATTCTCTACATATAAATTTAAGCCCATAATTGTTTTTCTTAAATTTTTATTTTTTTTCAAAGTCAGAGCAGGGGAACCAGAATTCATTCTGACCTTGTCTCACAAAATTCATTATATCTCAAAATTTACAAATCCATTGCTTACACTATTTCTTCTATGAGAAACTATACTTAATAATCTTTAATTCCATATTTTTTTCATCTTCTAATTCGATTTCTAAAATTTATGGTGATTTTTCAAAGTTAGTATACTGCTGCTGTCCAAACTGTTTTTGTGCAAGCTGTTTATTACCATTTTTCCCCTAAGCTTTTAATAAATGATAATTTCATCCCTACTCAATTAGCCTCTCAATTGAGCTGATTTTTCTCAATCAACATTTTATTCTATCACCTTAAACTAGTTTACAACCTTTAGGAATCATAATTTCAGCAATAGACTTTAAGTCCAAGCATTTTCACAATTAGGTCCTAAAAATCAATTTCTATTGAAATTACCTAATAAAATCATCTCATAAACAAATTAAAGCTTTAATTTCATTCTATTTCATCATAAACTTACAGCACTCAACCATGGTGACTTTCAATTTCATCCATGAAATCAAAAACTAATGAATTTAATAGTAGGACCTAGTTGTAAAAGTCTTAGAAACACAAAAATTACAAGAAAAAGGCAAGGATTAACTCACTTGGTGCAAAAATTATGAAATACCAGCTTAGAGAACCCTCCTATGGTGTTTTTAGCTGCTGGAATTGAAGAGAAATGAAGAGAAATCTAGATATTTCCTATTTAGTCCTAGTTTTATTTAGTTAATTTTGCAATATTCCAATTTTACCCTTAATTTATCAATTTTTCTGCTGATTTCATACCCTTTCCGTCCAGCCCAAATAACTTTTGGGTCTAATTTCCTTTTAAATCCTTTCTCATTAGACTTTTAAGCTATTTAATCATTCTAGCAACTTTTACACCTATTACAATTTAGTCCTTTTCATTTAATTGACTACCCAAACATTAAAATCTCCTAACAAAATTTTAATACCACATTAATAACATTTCATAAATATTTATAAAATTATTTTCGACTCGGTTTTACGAGATAGAGGTCTCGATACCTTGTTTTTACCTAATTTCTTCAATAATTTCTTTTTTTATCTAATCACTAAATCAGTAAAATTTTAATATTTTCATACGTGTGACAGCCCTAAAGTGACCCTAGTCGGAAAGCGATTTCGGGACTGCTAAACCGAGTCACCAAATTATTTGAATATGATAATTATTGTCTAAAATATGTGAATATGAATGTGTGAAAGTTTTAAGCTTTGATTTAGTTAATTGCATGTGAATTTAGTTAATAGGACTTATGTGTGACACTTTTGAAATGTGATAGGTTAATCTATAAGGATCTATTAGTGCATGTAATCAAAGAGGTGGACTTGCATGTCAATTTCCCCCATTTAATTAGTAGTGGCCGGCCATGACAATAAGGGTGGACAAAGTGTGATGGGTAAAACATGTCATAAACATGTTGTGTTAATGGTTTATGTTAGAAATGATAAAATAATAATGGTTAGTAGGATGATGAAAAAAAAATAAAAGGTTCTCATTTGTTTCTTCATGACCGAAAAATCAAAGGAAGAAGGGGAAAAAAAGGTTGAGGAGGTTCGGCCATACTTGTATCTAGATTAAGGTATGTTTGATGATGTTCCATGAGATGCATGCATGTTTTAGCTGTTAGCTTGAGTTCTACCTAGCCCATGGTTTAAATCTTTGCTATGTGATGGAGATGATATTCGGCCATGGGTGTTGTCTTCTTGGGTGGTGTTTGATGTTGGTGATAATGCATGAAGATGAGTCAAGTTTCGGCTAAGGTGGATTTGTGTTGATGTCATTTGCATGCTAAATGTGAAGCTCTATAATGATACATGTGATGGTGGATTGATGCCTCTTGGATTTTCTTTTTAGCATTTTTTTTGAGATAGACATTAGGTTCTTTGTTTAACCCATGACCAAAATTGAAATGGTATGGTGTCTTGATGCATTCGACCATAGTAGGAAATATGGTTGTTGTTCATGTTATTTGCATGAGAAATGGTAGTAAGGTGAAGTGCAAATATTAGTATTTGATTACTAGTGTACATATGTGTATTAGCCGAGTTTTGAACTTGAAACAAAATGGTATGTAGTTAATACAAGTAACCATATTTGTAGGAAGTATTAAGCATATAATTGGCCTCAACATAGACATGCATATTCGGCCACATGAGATAGATTGGTGTTGCATGTATTCGGTTAGGGGCAAGCATATTGATGCTTTTATCTTGACTTAGATAATCGGCTCAAGGAGAATTTGTTAAAGTGCTTAGTTAATTGATATTAGGTTAATGATGTGTGTATTCGATCATGAAGGTGCACATGAGGAAATGTTAGATTAATTATACTAAATTGCTCAATGTGATTAAAATGCGTATGACCGCTTTGTATTTGAGCTAAAGGTGGCCATATGACCTATCAACTCCTTGTCATATTCGGCCATAAGCTAGCATAATGAGACCTTAATAAGTTAAATTTGCTTGAATTAGCTCAAGAGCTTAGAGGACCAAAGTTGGACAAGGGAAAGGAAAAAGTGATCGAATAGCCGCCGAAATCGTTCGACAACATCCGAGGTAAGTTTTCGAGTAATGAAACTTAGTTTACGATTTGATTAAGTCATGACGTATAGTCATAACAAAATACGGTGATATAATGATTCTACTTGAATTATATGTTGAATTAATTAGTCTATACGTATGATGGGTAGCCGTATGTGCATAGAGATCATGTCATAAAGCAAATCAAAATCGTGCTCTTTGTATGTGGCTATTGAGCCGAAATTAGTAAGTGTGATAAGTGTCTTGTGTTTGAGCTTTGGTAATGAAAATGAAATATGGATGTGTCATGATTATTGATATATGTGCATGGTTATTCGAATGATATCCGGGCTAAGTCCCGAAGGCTTTTATGCTAGTGACTATATCCGGACTAAGATCCAAAGGCATTTGTGCGAGTTGCTATATCCGGGCTAAGACCCGAAGGCATTTGTGCTAGCGATTATATCCGGGCTAAGTCCCGAAGGCATTTATGCTAGTGACCATATCCGGGCTAAGACCCGAAGGCCTTGTGCAAGTGGTTATATCCAGCTAAATCCCGAAGATACTTGGGTTTGGGAATGAGCGATCTTGCTGTAATGATTTCAATTAATACGCTCGTAAAATCCCAACGATGAGGTATGTTTCGTATGTGCATTAAGATAATTGATTCCTTCTAAATAGTATTTGCTCAATCGATTAACAAGCTTCCGGCTTTTAGTCAGGTCGATTCCTTATGTATGAATATAAGGGTTGGAAATGTGAAGTAGGTATGATTGTGAGAATATGTGTATATGAAATTATTCGTTTAGTCGTATGAATGCTATACTTCTGTTGTGCACGATTTCATTGCTCAAAACTTACTAAGCATTAAATGCTTACTCCGTTTCTTTGATTCTCTGTTTTATAGATTTTGGTTCGTCAACTATCGGGCTCGGGATTGTCGAAGTCGAAGTCGTCCACACTATCAAAACCCTTTTGGTACATTTTTGGCTGAACTCTGAAAATGGCGTGTATAGGACTACCCTCTTTGTTGTTAGTCATTTACCCTTTGGTTTTGTATAAATTTGGATAGCCATGCGAAAATGGCTTATATATACTTTGAGCATAGCATTATAATCGTTTTGTATGTTGTACCTTGAGAGGTATGGAAATGTTTGGTAACGATTAGCCATTGGAATGGTTAATCATGATCATTTTGGTGCTTTGTATGACAAATTCCAGTTGATTCATGGAAAACCATGAAATAGGTAAAGTTTACCTTAAAAATAGATGCTGACAGCAGCAGTGGTGTGGATTTGCAAAAACACTAAAAATAGTAGGATTGGAATTAAATAGTGAATAAATTATTTAATCAAAACTTGATGAATCTAATTTCATATGGAAGAAACGAAATGATCATATGAGTCGTATTTTAAGAGATATTTAAGTTTTTGTGGAACAGGGCCAGAGCGATTTCTGGATCCCCTAATATTACTTTTGAAATTAACTATAAATTAACCAGAGAAAATTAGAAGTCATGCCATATATGTATAGATTCCTTTTTGAGTCTAGTTTTGTTAGAAACAAACGGTATAAGTATTGAAGCCCTGTACAGAAAGATAGCTAAGTCGTATTGCATGAAGGTCAGAGTAGTCGAACCCTGTAATAGGGGAGACTTTAACTAATAAACTGTACTAATTGGCTTGACCAAAAATTCTAGAAAAAAATTTGTAGAAGGATATGTGAGTCTAGTTTCAGGTAAAATTTACGAAACTGGTTTTCGAGTTTTGGAACTCAAGATATGGTTTTTAAGGTGATAGTGATGCAGTTAGCCAGCTTGTCTGGAAATTTTAAATGAACTGTGTTAATCAATGAAATAAGTCCGTAAATACCTCGTGTTCAACTCCGGCAACGGTCTCGGGCTCGGGGCGTTACAATACGATTTTCCTATCATATCAAATTTGATGCAAAAATATTGAAATAAATTTCTCTTTAAATCGGATTTGTGGTTACGAAACCACTGTTCCGATAATTTTGAATTTAGGCCATTACAACTCTCCCCCCTTTAAGGATTTTCGTCCTTGAAAATCTTACCAGTAAAGAGATTTGGGTATTGTTTCCTCATTGCCTCCTCCGGTTCCCATGTCGCTTCCTCAACCCGTGCTTTTTCCACAATACTTTCACCAAATTTATCTTTTTATTTCTAAGCTCTTTTGTCTCTCGTGCCAATATCTTGACCGGTTCTTCACTACAAGTCATATCCGGTTGAATCTCCACTTCTGTCGGAGAAATAACATGGGAAGGATCTGATCGATATCGTTGTAACATAGATACATGAAAAACATTATGGATTCTATCAAGTTCCGGTGATAATGCCAATGATAAACGACCGGTCCAATTCTTTCTATGATTTCATATGGCCCGATAAATCTTGGACTAAGTTTACCCTTTCGACCAAATCGGAGGACTTTCTTCCAAGGAGACACTTTCAGGAATACCTTGTCACCGACTTAAAATTCAATCTCTTTTTGTTTAAGGTCGGCATATGATTTTTGATGATCGGAAGCTGCTTTTAGACTATCCCGAATAACTTTTACTTTTTCTTCTGTTTCCAGGATCAAATCAACCCCATGTATCTTCCTTTCACTAAGCTCTGTCCAATATAACGGTGTTCTACATTTTCTACCATACAAAGCTTCATACGGAGCCATTTTAATACTAGACTGATAACTGTTATTGTAAGCAAATTCAATCAAAGGTAGATACCTCTCCCAATTACCTTCAAACTCTAGTATACAACATCGAAGCATATCTTCCAATACTTGAATTACACGCTCAGATTGACCATCTGTCTAAGGATGAAATGCAGTGCTGAAATACAACTGAGTACCCAAGGCTTCTTGCAATTTGTCCTAGAAACGAGACGTAAATCGGGGATCTCTATCTGATATAATGGAGACAGGCACTCCATGTAACCTGACAATCTCAGATATGTATAGTTCAGCTAGTTTATCTAAAGAATAATCCATACGTACCGAAATAAAGTGAGCTGACTTTGTTAATCGATCAACAATCACCCAAATAGCATCTTTTTTCCTCGGAGACAAAGGTAGCCCCGATATAAAATCCATAGTGATTCTTTCCCATTTCCATTCTGGTATAGTAATTGGCTGAAGTAACCCCGAAGGTACTTGATGTTCAGCTTTAACTTATTGACATATTAAACACCTTGATACAAACTCAGAGATATCACGTTTCATTCTCGACCACCAGTATATCTTTTTCAGATCATTATACATTTTATTACTCCCCAGATGTACAGACATAGTACTACTGTGGGCCTCGCGTAGAATTTTCTGTATGAGCTCTGAATTCTGAGGTACACATACCCTACCTCTGAATAATAAACAATCATCATAACCAATCTGAAATTCAGAATCATTACCTGTCTCACACTGTGCCCGTTTAACCTGTAACTTCTCATCATTCTTCTAAGCTTCACATATTTGCTGTAAAAATGTCGGTTTAGCTCTCAATTCAGCTAGGATTGAACCATCATCAGCCAATGATAACCGGGTATTCATAGCTCGTAAAGCAAACAAAGATTTTCGGCTCAAAGCATCAGCTACAACATTAGCCTTACCCGGATGGTAATCAATAATCAAATCATAGTCCTTTATCAGTTCAAGCCACCTACGCTGTCTCAAATTCAAATCTTTCTGTGTCATCAAATATTTCAAGCTTTTATGATCAGTATAAATATGACATTTCTTACCATACAAGTAATGCCGCCATATCTTCAGCACAAATACAATAGCAGTTAATTCAAGATCATGTACTGGGTAATTTCTTTCTTGTGGTTTAAGTTGTCTTGAAGCATAGGCTATTACTTTACCTTCTTGCATCAAAACACAACCTAAACAATTTAATGAGGCATCACTGTAAATAACAAATTCCTTACCCGGTTCAGGCTGTACTAATACAGGTGCTTTCGTTAATAGGTCTTTCAATCGGTTGAAACTTTGTTGACATTCATCAGTCCACTCAAACTTTACATCTTTCTGCAATAATCGAGTCATTGGAGAAGCTATCATAAAGAATCCCTGTACAAATCTCCTATAATAACTAGCTAAACCCAAGAAACTTCTAACTTCAGATACATTCTTCGGTGGATTTCAATTGAAAATAGCTGATATTTTACTTGGATCTACCCTGATGTTTTCGGCAGATACAATGTGTCCAAGAAAACCCACTTCTCGAAGCCAAAATTCACATTTACTGAATTTAGCATATAACTGCTTCTCTCGTAGAATTTGCAACACAATTCTCAAATGTCCTGCATGTTCTTCTTCATCCCGAGAATAAACCAAAATATCATCAATGAATACTACTTCAAATCTGTCTAAGTACGGTCTGAATATCCTGTTCATCAAATCCATGAATACTGCAGGTGCATTAGTTAGCCCAAACGGCATAACTAGAAACTCATAATGCCCATACCTGGTTCTAAAGGCTATTTTTGGCACATCTGACTCCTTTACCCGTAACTGATAATAACCCGATCGAAGATCAATCTTTGAAAACACAATAACACCTTTCAGCTGATCAAATAAATCATCAATTCGGGGTAACAGGTACTTATTCTTTATGGTTACTTTATTAAGCTGCCGGTAGTCGATACACAATCTCAAAGACCCATCTTTCTTTTTCACAAATAGAACCGGAGCACCCCAAGGTGAATGACTCGGTCGGACAAAACCCCTGTCAACAAGTTCTTGCAACTGTGTCTTTAACTCCTTTAATTCTGTAGGAGCCATACAATATGGAGCTATGGAGATCGGAGTAGTTCCCGGAATCAAATCTATAGAAAATTCCACTTTTCTTTCTGGTGGCAATCCTGGTAATTCTTCTGGAAACACATCGGAAAATTCACATACCACTGGAACTGCCTGTATCTTTGACTCAGATACCTTGGTGTCGAGTACATAAGCCAAGTAAGCATCATACCCCTTTTTCTGTGCTGCCATTACTGAAATCATATCAGATAACCCCTCTGTCTGATCAGATTTAACCCGGAGCAACTCACCATTCTGACATTTTAGCACAATATATTTTTGTTTACAATTTACTACCGCATCATGCTGGGTTAACCAATCCATACCCAATATCACGTCAAATTCATCAAATGGCAGTAACATCAAATCAGCCGGGAAACAATAACCTCTTACCATCTGTGGACAATTTTTACAAATTTTATCCACTAACACAGACTGGCCCAAGGGGTTCGAGACTTTAACCACAAATTCAGTAGGTTCAACAGATAAATTTTTAACAATTGCAAGTTTAACACATATATATGAATGCGTAGAACCAGGATCAATCAATGCAGTAATAGCAGTATCAAGTAAAGAAAATGTACCAGAATAACATCGGGTGCTGAAGCATCTTCTCTGGCACGAATAGCATATGTCCTAGCAGGTGCTCGTACCTCAAGCCTACCTATAGTATCTTTTGTAGCTCCTCGACTACCACTGACATTACCGGATGGTCGAGGTGATCTGCCCCTCGAAACTAGATTACTCGGCTTCGATATATGTTCAACTTCTTTTTCAACCCTTTCTGGACAATCTCTGAGGAAATGGTCAAAAGAACCACATCGGTAACAAGCCCCACTCTTAAATCGGCATTCACCAAAATGAGCTTTATTACAGTACTGGCATCTCGATTTAGGAGTGCCAACACTGGTCATTGATGGAGTAGAAGGCCTTGGATTAGTGCGTTGAGAACCTCGCTCTTTGCCCGAATACCCAATGGCTGAAGTAGAACGATCCTGATATTTCTTCAATTTCTTTGAAGCAGAAAACTGGGATTTTCCCATCGGTCTTTTACTAAAAATTCGAGCTTCCCTCTCAGCCTGTTTCTTTTCTTTGCTCAATTCTTCTGCTTTATAAGCTCTCTCTGCCAATGTAGCAAACTCTCGAATTTCAAAAATTCCAATCAGTAACTTAATGTCTTCATTCAACCCTTCTTCGAATCGTTTGTACATTTCAGCTTCTGACTGTACCCATTCTCGAGCATATTTACTCAATCGAACAAATTCTGTTTCATATTCAGATACTGATCTATTGCCCTGTTTCAGCTCAAGAATTTTTTTTCTTTTCTGGTCAAGGAACCTCTGGCTGATATATTTTTTTCTAAACTCTGTCTAAAAGAATTTTCATATAATTTCTTCTTTCGGAACAACTGAAGCTTTAGTATTCCACCAATGGTAAGCTGTATCTTTTAGCAATGAGACGGCACATTTCAGAAATTCTTCTGGTGTACAAGATAATTCTTCCAGAACCCGAGTAGTGTTTTCTAACCAGAATTGAACCCGTTCGAAATCATCATCAACTGCTACTCGAAATTCTTCGGCCCCATATTTTCGAATTTTATCTACTGGAGCTTTCCCTTTTCTGACAGATTCAGTACCTGTACCTTGTGGGATCTCGGGAACCGGTGGAGGAGCAGGAGGGCAAGCTTGAACTTGCTGCACTACAGGGTTAGTTCTTAAGTATTGATTAAACCATTCATTCATCATTTGAAAGAAGGCTGTTTTTGCCTCCTCCCCTCGACCCTCTATCTCGGGCCTTCTACTGTTAGTTTCTTCTCTTTGTACTGAAACCGGAGCATGACTCTCAGCTTCCTCAGATTGAGCTCGGTCGGATGACATTACTATAAGAAAAACACATTTTAAATGGTCAGGAGATATCACACTATCAATAATAATTTAAATGGCATGTATAGCTAATCCCGTATTTGCTACATCAGTCCTAGAACCGGCTAAACCGTAGCTCTGATACCAATAAATATAATACCCCTACCCGTATTCATTGCCGGAATAGGGTACGAGGCATTACCGGAGTTTACGAATTAAATTTTTTTTTTATATTCAATATAGCCCCTTTATAAATATCTAACCTTCCCTGCAATATTAAATCGAGACCAATCCACATCAACCAAATCAATTCAACATATTTTCATGATAGATTCATGCATTTATATAAGATAACGTCATCACATATCTATAACCAGGTTTGTTAACCATACTAATGGCTAACTTTACATTCATTTCACGTTAACATTTACTTTGTTAGCTTATACATGCCATTGATTTCCAAAATAAAGTTTCTTTATATACCGAAATCCTGAGGTTGACAGTTTGATGTGTCTCCGACCAAATCCAACCTCCGAGCTCTTAACACTACAAAATAGGGAAAAAGGAAACGGGGTAAGCACTTTGTGCTTAGTAAGCTCATGTAACAAGAATTATACTTACCTAATATTTTCAATACAATACAATAAACATCCATATATCCATTCAATGCATTATTACCCTAATATGCACAAACTCAACATTCAAGTTAGTACAATAATTTCCATGTACCAATAATATATACTATGATTGATGAGCTCGTCAATACCATGATTTCCATTTCCTTGTTATTTTTCCATATTTATCCCGTTGAATTTCTTGGAATTTTTGATGGATTTTCAAGGGTACACTTTTAGTGTACAATTCCGGGTTTGTCAATTCATATTCATGTGCGCACATTTCCATTTCAGAGAGCACACTCCCGCGAACCTCAACCTTGCAGCGGGATTATCAGTCCAGGCTAAATCCCCTGCAATATAAACTCATAGAGTATTGTCGGGATTACCAGTCCAGGCTAAATCCCCTGCAATGACAATTACTCTAATGAGCTTGGATCTGAATTACCAGTCCAGGCTAAATTCAGACCCTAATTCAGATTACCCGTCCGGGCTAAATCCATTTTACACATATTCTTCGGGAGGGCTATATCAGGACAGGAGCATCCGTCCGGGCTAGATCCTTTTTACCGTCAATTCCTTTTCAGAGATCCATCGAATTTTCCTTTCATTCAAACAGGATTTCTTCCCATTTTATCAAATATATCAATGTTTCATTAATTTTCATACAATAAACATTCAAATCATATTCACATCAATAACATACAATCTCAAGCATTTAAGAATATAATTCAAGTTACATGAACTTACCTTGATACTTGTTTGTAAACAGTAAAAATCTACTAATCCCGAACTTTTTCCTTTCCTCGATCTAGCTTTGTATTTGAATCTTCTGGATCTAAATAAATAAATTTAATTATCAATTTAATACATTTCATGTTCAGATGCAACATTCTCTATAATTCAACTATTATTTATAGTTCATTCAAAGCTGTCTACTTGAGTCATAGTCACTAAATTATTTATAACATGAGCTACGGAACTCCAAATTAATATCCGTTAATTTTACCTAAAACTAGACTCATATATAATTTTACCATAAAATTTTCAGAATTTTTGGTTTATCCAATAAGTACATTTTATTCTTTAAAATTACCCCTGTTTTGCTGTCGACAGTTCTGACCCTTCTTCACTAAAAATTAATTATCTCTTCATACAGAATTCAAATAATGTTCTCATTTGTTTCTCTTAAAAATAGACTCATTAATGATTCTCTACATATAAATTTAAGCCCATAATTGTTTTTCTTAAATTTTTATTATTTTTCAAAGTCAGAGCAAGGGAACCAGAATTCATTCTGACCTTATCTCACAAAATTCATCATATCTCAAAATTTACAAATCCATTTCTTACACTATTTCTTCTATGAGAAACTAGACTCAATAAGATTTAATTCCATATTTTTTTCATCTTCTAATCCGATTTCTACAATTTATGGTAATTTTTCAAAGTTAGTATACTGCTGCTGTCCAAACTGTTTTTGTGCAAGCTGTTTATTACCATTTTTCCCCTAAGCTTTTAATAAATGATAATTTCGTCCCTACTCAATTAGCCTCTCAATTGAGCTGATTTTTCTCAATCAACATTTTATCCTATCACCTTAAACTAGTTTACAACCTTTAGGAATCATAATTTCAGCAATAGACTTTAATTCCAAGCATTTTCACAATTAGGTCCTAAAAATCAATTTCTATTGAAATTACCTAATAAAATCATCTCATAAACAAATTAAAGCTTTAATTTCATTCTATTTCATCATAAACTTACAGCACTCAACCATGGTGACTTTCAATTTCATCCATGAAATCAAAAACTAATGAATTTAATAGTAGGACCTAGTTGTAAATGTCTTAGAAACACAAAAATTACAAGAAAAAGGCAAGGATTAACTCACTTGGTGCAAAAATTATAAAATACCAGCTTATAGAACCCTCCTATGGTGTTTTTAGCTGCTGGAATTGAAGAGAAATGAAGAGAAATCTAGATATTTCCTATTTAGTCCTAGTTTTATTTAGTTAATTTTGCAATATTCCAATTTTACCCTTAATTTATCAATTTTTCTGTTGATTTCATACCCTTGCCGTCCAGCCCAAATAACTTTTGGGTCTAATTTTCTTTTAAATCCTTTCTCATTAGACTTTTAAGCTATTTAATCATTCTAGCAACTTTTACACCTATTACAATTTAGTCCTTTTCATTTAATTGACTACCCAAACATTAAAATCTCCTAACGAAATTTTAATACCACATTAATAACATTTCATAAATATTTATAAAATTATTTTCGACTCGGTTTTACGAGATAGAGGTCTCGATACCTTATTTTTACCCAATTTCTTCAATAATTTCTTTTTCTATCTAATACTAAATCGGTAAAATTTTTCTATCAATATTTTCATACGATTTTCCTATCATATCAAATTTCATGCAAAAATATTGAAATAAATTTCTCTTTAAATCGAATTTGTGGTTACGAAACCACTGTTCCGATAATTTTGAGTTTAGGCCATTACAATTCAAATACAACTACTTAGCATTTCATACTTATTCAATTATCAAATATACTTCATTTATCATGACCAAAATAATTGGCCAAGGTTTACCAAGTTACCTAAACTTTTGTACCAAATCAACCATTCAAAATGCATTTAAAACCAAAAACATGCCATTGTCATCACAAACCGCAATCAACCAAAATACTAATTAAGATTTACATCAATATACACATCTTATACTTCAAATGACACAAAACATATCTATAATGCTTATAACACACATAAACAACCTAATTACATCCCACTTATAATCGGACCAAAATGAACAATTAGTTACCGAATAAGTTGTCAGATAGTGTGGTTTCCAAAAACAATCCAATCTACAGCTTGTATTCGACAATCTACAATGAAGAAAAACAAAAAATGAGGTAAACTTGCATAAAGCTTAGTAAGTTCATACTGAACATAAAATTTAACTTACTAGAACGGTCGTAACTTGCACATTTCATAATTAAATTCATAAAAATGATCATGAGTTCATTATTAGCCTATACATATCACAAAGGTCACAAGGTTAGCGAGTTTGCATATACAAAACATATAACTTTACCATGTTATCAACATTATAAGTAAACACATTTAAAACTTAATTCAACCATCACTTGTTCACTTAAAAATTCATATTTTATTTCAAATATCCATATCCAGTGTCTGAATTCATACATTTATTCCCATATAACCAATTGATATAACCATCTCTTGTAACCATTTCGTACAACCATTTGATATAACCCTTTCATTTTACGTATTTAACACATAAACATTTTGTATATCACATTTCATTTTAATAATTCAAATCAATTTCTCTATTCAACGTCTCTTTCCATTTAACTGTTTCATATATTCATTTCATTTTATTCATTTAACATCCGATGAACCAAATGAAATGTCAAATACACAGAAACATTGCTCACACAAACTGTGATTGCAACTATAACTATAACTGTAATTGCTCACATGAGCTATGGAATGGGCCTGCTCACACAAGCTGTGAAATGGGCCTACTCACATGAGCTGTGGAGAATCCGCAACGAATGCAAGAATCTCAACCATCAGTAGGACATCTAATACCAGTAGCCGAAACGGTAATAATGCTAATGACATGTCCTTTATATCCTGAGTATTCATAAGATTCATACGAGCCACATTCCATATCCAACTTGTTTAACTTTACTCACATTATACCATTACAAGAACTCATCCATATAGTTTTCATTTTAAGACATAATCATCAACTAGCTAACCCTGCAATTTATTTCAATTCACTAGTTGTCTTATATATCTTAATTTCATTCATAACATATATAATATTTAGTACATCATAAAAAACAATAATTAACTAGTTTAATCAACATACGAACTTACGTAATCAAAAACAGTTACAAATGCGATATTGATGTTTACTCCGCTAATTTTCTTTTTCTGCGGTTATTGTACGGTTGATTTGTTTCTTGATATAATATTTTCATTCAATTAACCAATTCAAATACTTTAAAACACTTAAATTCTCATACATAACCTTTTATCAATATTTTACACTTTTACCCTAATCTTTTTCCTTTTATTCAATTTAGTCCCTAAACCCGAAACTTTCAAATCTATCACAATTAAACCCAAACAAGGCTAGCCTAATTTTATATAATCCCTTCACAACCCATATTTATCATATTTTTATAAATATTTCTTGTAACTTTACTATTTTAGCAATTTAGTCATTAAAATTTAAAATTAACCAAAATCACTTTACAAAATAGTCCTATTTAACCATCGAGCTTAATAATCTATCATCAATCTTCAAAAACATCACAAATTCATCAATGGTATAAATCAAACCATTTAATAGTTTTATGAATTAGTCCCCGGGTTAGCTAGATTAAGTTACAACTGTCTAAAAAACATAAAAATCACCAAAAACAAGTCAAAAAACATACCATGCAATGAGACTTATCTTTGGCCAAAACCTAGGTTCTTCTTATCATGGTGTCTTGGTTGAAATATTCCAAATGAAGGAGATGATGGCTTTGATTTTATTTTAATTTATGCTTTTATTAATTAATACCATTTTGCCCTTTATTAACCATTAAAATTTCTTATTTACAAAGTCATGACCGTCCACTTACTTTACCTATGGTCTAATTACCATTTAAGACCTTCAATTCAAGTTTTTAAAATCATTTAACAAATATAAACTAATAACAATTAACTTTTACAAATTTTACAATTTAGTCCTTTTTCCTTAATTAACTATCCAAACGTCAAAATTTCTAGACCAAATACCAATAAACCTATATAAGCACTCTATAAATATTTACAGGATTAGTATACAAAAATGAGGTCTTGACACCTCATTTTCCAAAACCACTTAACTTTAGAGACAAACCACTTGAACTTAACTATTCATTCATATAACAAAAATTATTAAATCAAAATTCAATAAAATACTATATTTGACTCATAAATATTAAATAATAATATTTACAAACACAAACGTCAGATTTTTGGCCCCAAAACCACTTTTTCCGACCCAATCGATAACAGGCTATTACAATACTCGTTTATCTCTCAACCTCACTTTCTCAACTAGAATAAATTACGATTTACTCAACAAAACTATCTCTTGGCCTCGTTTAACCTTTGATTACTTCTTAGGGTTGTCAAGCATAGGGTTTAAGAACGTGTAATTTAAACCAACTAATTTTGTCAGAAACCCTTAATCCTCCATTAATCACTCCCCCATCCACTCATTAATCTCCCCTAAGGGAATTAGCTACTCATGGTATTTATAATCTCAAACTCAATTGATATAAACATATAAATAACACGAATAAACTGAAAGATAAAAAAAAGATATGAAAAGATATGGAATAATCCTTATTTCTATTGATTAAGAGCGAAATAGAAAATCTTTCAATTAGGAACAGGATATTGTCACTTGCAAAGGAAAATAAACTGAATAAATTTTATTGGATAAAAGAAATCTTGGATCAAAATCGATTCCAAAAGAAAAGAACAAAGTGTTTAAGAAAATAACAGAAAACTAAATCTAAATCCTACTCTTAAACTACCAGGGTTTTTGGATGTGTCTAAGATGACATGGTTACATCAAACCCCTAAGGTCTTATTTATAGAAGTGTTAGCAACCTGAATTATATCTTCAACACATCCTACGTCTTCATATAAGGTTGATTGTATGAACAAAATTAACCCTGAAGGACTTAGGCTCCACATTAAGCCTATGTCGTGCTAATGTATTAGTGATTGAATACAATGCAACCCCTTAAAATCAACAACTACAATATAGCAACAGTAATATACTACTAAAGTTCAATAAAACATGATTTGATAGAGATTTAGTATTCAAGGTAACCTTCAATTTGATCTCGAACAATTCTCCATAATCAAAGGGTTGTAATTGTTCAACCCAATCCAATTCAATCTTCACAATGCAACGAATTGGTTTTCATAGTTGGGCTTCCATATCTTCAAAATACCAACATACTTAATGGCTCAAAGATTTTGTTTCAATAAATTGCCAACATCAAATATAACAACTGTTGTTGAATTGTCGCAGGGATAGATGGTAATTGCCACTACCGCAGGGGTGAATCCAGAACAATTTTTTAAGGGGACCGAATGAAATTTTAATTTTTTATAGTCTATATCTTTGTAATTTTTAAAGGATTAAATTGAATTTTTATAATTTTAAGGGGCCAAAGTGCAATTTTACCTTTACTAATTCAAAATTTTAAAAAAATTTAGAATGCCTAAATAACAATTTTTCATTTTAGGGGGGGTGAGGCCCATGCCAATCCCCTTAGATTTACCCCTAAATTACCGAGTGCTACTCAAAATGCTTCTCCACAACTTGCCTCAACATAGATGTTGCATTTTTTCCCTGAATTTAATTTTTTTTAAACTACTTTATTATAATTTTCAAAAAATAAAAAAGTTTTATAATTTTGGAGAAATTTTGATTTTCATTTTTTTAATTGAGATTTTTTTAAAAATTTTCTATTTTTTTAGTTTTTTTTACAATTTTCATTTTTTTTTATAAAAAACAGCTTGTTATATTTTGAGATTTTATAATAAATTTTGGGGAAAATTTTCTGGTATTTCCAAGAATTTTTTTGAACTTTTTTCTAATTTTAAATTTTATGTATTTTTAAATTTTACCTTATAATTTTCAGTTTATTTATAATTTTTCAAAAAAAAATCTTCTGTTTTAAATATATATATTTAACTTTCTTTCTAAATTATATTGATATTTTAAAATTATTTCACATCAATGGGTCAATAAACTAATGGATATGCCATTGGTTAATGAACTAACGGGTATACAATTGACAAATTACGATATTAAAGTGATAAATTGGTTGAATATTAATTTTGTTAGCATTGACAATATTAGATCGTCAATTCGAATGCAAAAAATTATCTTTATCTTCTTATTTAAAGATTAGAAAATAATTATGGATAGTCCTAATCATTTATAAAATAAATAAAAATAAATAAATAAATAATCAAAGTGATAAAAGAAAATAAAATAGGGAGTGATAAAAGTGAACTGCTTTTAACCCATAAATAAGAAAACCTTGTGTTAAGCATCGAGATTTGTCGCCAATGCAGAGTAATCGTTTCAGTCCACTGCATTATCCAAAGATGTTACTGTTTTTCTTCTATTTTCTTTAAAGGAATTCATCATCCAGACAATTTAGGATGACTTTTCTCAATAAAGAATGTAATTTGAGCAGGGAAAAAATTAAAGTGGGTATTAGAAAGCCTTTAAGTTGATACTGTAATACTTTGACAAGGGTTAAATAACTCTGCAAAATGTACGACTAAAAAGTGTATGAAGATCGACAACATTCATTGGCTTGAATCAAAATTACTAGATTGATCTTCCGAGTCCATGATCATAGTAATATGCGGGTCCTCCTCAACCTTGGTATCCTTGGCAAGCACATTGCAGTTAATGGTGTGCCACACCGGTCTCTCTTCTTGGAATAACCTAAAAAAACTCAAGGATAGTATGAGAATCTTTTATTTAAATAAATAAATGGCGGCATTATACACATTATGAAACAGCCCTTTTTCTTATGTTGGAATGAAAGAGTTTCTTGACTGCAAACAATTTGACAGTTTATCAACACTTCAATATTTTTCATGTTGTTTGTTAGTATGACTAACTAGTATAGATCAACTGGTAAAACTGAAAGTTCCCAAGACCCAAGTGGCAGCTGGTAAAGTTACACCCCTCTGTTATACAATCAGAAAGTGGTATGCATCTACTAAATTGGGTTTCTTTTTCTCTCAACATGCCTACATTATACCTATCCAGCATTTTTGGTAAGCATCTCAGGACACTTGCTCATTGGCCATTTCAATTAATGGACCAATGTTTGGTTTTGTTGTGGTGACTAGATCGCTATTTCATACTGAGAAGAAAGGATAACAAGAAGCATTCGGTCATGCTCTATTTACATACAATTTCCTGCAATAGTAGATCACTGATCTTTCCAAAAGGCACAATCAGCTGTGAGTAACTAGAACCAGTAGTTCTAACCTTAGCATTCAGAGAACAGAGAGAGAGAGAGAAACTCACGGGTGTTTGCATAACATAGGGCTTAGAATAGTAAGTGCATACTTGCACGTGGATAACTCTGTAATTGAACTAATCATTGCTCTTGGCTCCGAGCAGACAAATCTCACCTACAAACAGTAAGAAGGAAAGCGATGAGAATGAATCTAAAAACAAAATCATGGGCCTTTTCCCTCCAAAGGATATCTAAAAACCATATCACAATCCTGTAATTTTATTGCTTCATACCTCAGTTTCTCGTGGCTGATTAGTAAGATCACATTGGGTTCCATTCGTATATTGATGAGCATGATACCTGTATGAGATGCAGGATCATTATTATTTATTAGTAATATTTTTCTTTTCTTTCCTTCTTTTACTTCACTAATTACTTTTCACCACTTGAAACCTCCTATTGTTATAAAAAAGAAATAAAGATGAAAAACTACAGGATAACCTAAAATTTTAAACCATTTGAGGCCTCACCTTTGTGATGCATCTTTTGAGCGAGGATCTTTTAATGCAGATATGTCAGAGAGATTCTGGTTGAAGGCAGCAGTGGCCTCTTCATCATATACACCCAAGACAAATTCCTGAACCACCTGCAATAATACAAAAATGATAGAAAATGTGCACAAGAAATTAATAAAATCTTCTTTGGAAGCTCACTGTATTCATTAAGGTAATGAACAGGTCATAGTAGGAATACTCAAAATTAATTTTTATGATAGCAAAAGATGCTGCTGCATCTGCATTTATAACTATTATTATATTACTACCACCTATTGTATAAATTGCTACTCAGATCAAATAGATGGTGCAAGCACCATATTCAGTGCCCAAAACCATCAGTTGAGTATCCATAAGGTTCTGCTCATTGAACCTTTTTGTTATATTTTTAGTAATTCATTTCAGAAAATAATGATATTCTGCATCACTGAAGGATACATCACAGACAGAACTCTCATACTAGTTAAAAAAACCAAGTTTAATGTAAATATGAGCACCTTAAATTCAATAAAAAATTCTACCTTATCCTCTTCCACATGTATTTGCCGTAACCGATTTTGATAGCAAAATTCATAAGACCACCAACCCTCTTGCTGCATAGAAAATAGCTGACAAAATAAGCACTAGAGGCAGATATGAAATAAGCAGCACGCAACTTGAAGAAAGAACAAAGGCTTTTTAATTCTTTGCATTAATCTCTGATGACAGCACCATCACTTCACCAGACAGGGTGTAGGAACCAGATGCTCACTCTGATAAAGCATCGATCTTTCAGTACTTCCAGCAGCTCATCAGGCGTCTTCAGTTTAACCTGTTTCTCAGATTCCACAATCATGGTACTAACGTTCTGCTGAGTAACTGGCTTTAGAGTCTTGGTTTTCTCCACCTTAGGCAAGAAACATAAAAAATTCTTTCCATCTTTATTAGGCATAAAAACAGACTCCTGATCATCATCCTGCAAAATGTTCCAGGCATTGTAATAGTAGATCACTAAAAATGGAACTTGATAGGTTCACATCAAAGGAAAACCAGCCCACTAAACTTATATGCACATGGAAAATTATGACAAGATTATGCCAAGATTTTCATTCGTCTTATTACCATTAATAACCCTCTTTTATAGAAACAGCACCAAGTTGCATGCCAAGATTACGTGCTCTCTCCAATTTCAAAATACAAACTTTCTTAAGCATTTGAACACACAGTATGAAACAGTATGTTGCTAGACAAAATGTATACTAGTTTATTTGAACCCACTAATAAGCTGTAAATAATAAGAGCATGTTACGTAGAAAACTTTAAAATAAAAAAGTTCATGCTTACATTAAGAAGTACACATGTAAATAATTTTCAGAATTTTTACATATTACCATTTATAAATTTTACTTGCTCAAGGAAATATGCAGTGGTGAAAATATAGTTGGTTAAGTCATTAAAGATTATGTTCCCTATGGTCTTATATTAAAATTGGACCACTCCACCTATTGCCAGTAGGTTTTAGGTTGGATGTTCAACATGATAAAGCCCAAGTGAACATCCAGATGATGCTTTAAACCAAGGCTTGATGAGCAAAAACTGTTTAAAATTCTAGTCTTACTTACGGGATGGTAGGGAGAGTCTTCAGAATGGAACTCAATCTTGTATTTTGGTTCACGGGAGCTTCGACCAAGTGTGCTAGCTGTTTATCAGTTAAGTAATAGAAAAGCATCAGAAAGCAAAAAAAACTTGATCCCAGTAGAACCAATATTCTAAATACTAAAAAAGAAAGAAAGAATACTATGACATTCCCAATGAATCAGTTGCAATAGTTAGATGGAAACGCTGTATATGATAGAATCACGCACAAAGATGGACTTGGTTGCAACAATTAATAGCTCTTTCTAATGGCATTCGTGGTGAGTGAAGACCACGCATTCTATTTTTTCTTCTTCTTTATTTCATTCTCCGGTTTCATTTGTTTCTAAAGTTCACCCATCTTTATTTAAGAACCAATAACCATTCAATTGACCCAAAGCCACAAAGGTATAAGAACATAAGCAACTTGTGGTTCACCATGTAGGTCAGCTATGATCCATAATATCCAAATTTATCAAACAATCAGCACCTAGCATAACTTTGCTCTCATCAATAAATGCTCACTTTCAAAAGTAGTTGGCATTCACAAATAAAAAACTAAATTCAACTGCAAACTCTTTCTAGTTGTGAAAAAGTATAAAACACTACTGATGCCGAAACCACTTTACTCAGATCATAAAAATATTCATCATATTGTCTTGCAAGAAGCCCTAGAAGTAAAGTAGGCATCAATTCTAGGCTACCGAAGAACCACTGGTATCTCCCATTTGATCACAATACCTAACTGAATCAAATTCCAAAACCACAAAACCCCCTTCTCTAACCAACAAGGGATGTAGCTGTAATAAAGCTCCTTCCTGCCTTTGGTGCTAATTTCACTGCTTAAGCACTACTAATGACTTAGTCATCAATTTTTTTACGGACAAATCGTTCTCCAATTGTGAAAAAAAGAGGAACCTATGAACAACCATATACTACTAATTAACAATAAAAAAGTAGTATGTCTTATAAATAATATAGAAAACATTCATTCATCTAAAACAATAAAATCACTGGGAATAGATATTTTAAGCCCACCTCATGAGCTCAACTCAAAGAAAATCCACAATTTAAAAACACACACACAAAATTAAGATTAATTAACACAAAAGGGGAAAAAACTATGAAATATCGGCTTACCTACATGAGATGGGAAAATCTGATCGGCTAAGACATTGCTGCACACGATACATAAAACTGCTACCAAACTAACAAATAATCTCATATTGCCTTGTACTATTTTTTTCTTTTTCTCTTTTTTAAAAAAAAAACAAAAATATTGAATAATAATTTGTTTTGTGCTTGCTAAGAATAGGTAAACGGAAAAAGATGTATCCAGTACTGTTGAAGATGACTCAAGTCTACGCAGGTTGGCCAATGAGATGTAGCCACGTCATGCAAAGCTGTGACAGTGGCGGAGATGGGCTTCGTTTTGTTTGTGTTTAAAAGCGTAAGCCTTCAACATGTTTATGGACCTAAGCCCGGAAATTATCCCATCTCATAATACAAGGTGAAGTGTTTTAAGGGATAATATAACCTTTAGTCCTTTAACTTGGTAATTTTTTTAACTTTAATCTCTAAACTTTTTTGGTTCACATTAATCTTTAAACTTATCAGTTTTTTTTTAATTTGGTCCCTAAATTTGGATTTCATTAATGCATAATGACATGGCACTCTAAAATTATGTTATATCATCACTTCAATTTTTATAATTTTAAAAAAAATTAATAATTTTTATGTAAATTTTATATATTTAATTTTTCAAGTGATGATATGGCACAATATAGAGTGTTATACCCTAATGCAAACCAAATTCAGTTTCGAAATTTTGGGTAGGGCTGAAAATGAACCGAGCTTAAACAAACAAACATTTGTTTATGTTCATTTGTTTATTTTTAAGTTTTGTTCATGTTCAATTTGTGTTCGTTAAGAATTTTAATTTTTTTTATGTTCGTTTATTTAAAATTATATGTGTTCATGTTCATTTGTTTAATGTTCACAAATATGTTCGTTTAACTTAATCGAACATGTTCACGAACATTAAACGAGCATCTTTATGAACATATAATTGAACATGTTTACGAACAATGTTAATGAATAATAAATAAACAAACAAATGATAAATAAACATATACACACATATATATTATTTAGATATAAAATAGTCAAATATTAATATTAATAATTATATTATAAATGAAAAAAATACAAACCAAGATAATTTTATTAATATATACTAATGGAACAATAAACGAGTTTTAAATGATTTATTAAACGAACTTTAAATGAGCTGGTTCATGAACATAAATAAACTAAATAAGCTTTGTTTGTATTCAGTTCGTTTAATAAACAAGCTTCAAAATCTTGTTCATGTTCATTTATTTAGCTTAATAAACAAACATAAACGAACAAAAATCGAATTGTTCATTGAATGTTCTGTTCATTTACAATCCTAATTCTGAAACTAATGCGGAGAAAAAGTTTTTTGGACCAAGTTGGGAAAATTTCCCAATGTAACTCCCCAAATTTGGGCCTAGAAGGAATAGGCCTTGAGCATGGGAACAGCCAAGAGAGTGCACATAAGTATTTAGTTCTGCAAGAAAATGACACAATTGAGTGTGTGGCTTAGTGGTTGTGTGCTTTGGGAGTGTTTGAGAAGTCCTGGGTTCAAACTTGGGCTTTAGCAAAATTTTTAATTTTAAGTGAATAGGGCTCTGGGTTCTAGAAAGTAGGCTCCTTTAATTAAATTAGGTAAGATATGATACAAAGAGAGTTGTGGTGTAGTGGTAGTGGCATGTTGTGCTTTTAAAGAGGTTAGGGGTTTGAGTCACTCTTTGCACAAAAGAGTATTTATTTTATTCCTAGCTCCTCTTCTTGCTTTTGGATGCCGAATTTAGTTGTGTTCGGTTTGGCCTTTTTGTTGTTGTGGCTGAATAATGCTTATTTCTTTTCGAGTCTTCTCTCTTTTGTGCCTTTGCGATTTATGCTCCCTTTCTAACCCCTTTTTCTTAAAGTTATTGACTTCCGTTCTCCTCTTCTTCATTTGCTTGTTTCTTTTCTTCATGACCGATTGCTGTTGTCCTCCCCCTCAATGCTTTCGATTTTGATTCCATATTCCCCCTCCCTTAATTGTTGAAGTCTCTAGCCCGATTACCTTGACTGTTTTCCTCTTTATCTCATTCAGCTTTGGTTTGTGGTGGTTGAGTCATTCTTTTTCCTTCTCCCTTCTTTTGGTACAATCAGATTCTAGCTAGTCGTCAGTGCTCCTGCGTTGACCTTCTAGGAGCCAATTCTTTCTGTTATTCCTCTCTGTCGATCTGGGTGGTAAGTACTATTTCGTTGGATGTTGTTTCTCTCCATTCTTTTCTCTTCGGTCATAGCTATGGTTCTCTTTTAACCTTTTCTTTCTGATTGGCATTGTTAGGGGAGTGGTGACGTTAGTTCTGCCTCGTCTTAGCGGCTATCTTGTTGGGGATTGTGAATTGATTGTTTCCACCCTCAAGAATCGGTTTCACAATTCTTTTTGTCAATCTGTAGTAATCTGTAATCGATCTTCGGTGGCGTCTAAGGGGTGAGGAACCTTAAGTGTTCGATCAAGGTTAGTGTCGTACCATGATTAGGATAGGTTTTATTAAAAGGTTAATTACCCATTTGTTAAAGGACTGACGTTAGGGATATAGTTGAATATAGGTTGGTGTTCGAGGGAACTGCACTCTTTTCGCAAATAGGTGTGTATTCACACACTGAATAGACTGTAGAACGGCAAAAGCCGAAAAGCCAAAAAAACTAAAAGAATGGCTTTTTTGCCACATGGATGTGCGAACGCACATGTGATAACCGAGCCCATGAATCATGGGCATAATATTGTAGAGGCCACCTTGAGCGTTCTCATGGGCTTAGGCTATTATGGGCCTCGATGGGCCGAAATGGGTCGTGTGGGCCTAATGGGCTTGTGGGCCCCACACGGATAGATTCACGTTATGTGGCAAATACTGGACTGGGCTATGTAGTTCACATGGCCGTGGTCATTTTTAGGCTAAGTGGGCCACACGGGCGTGTGGGCCCACATGGGCTGCATAATGGGCTGTGGGCCCATTTGTATTGTTATGTATGTTGAGGTTACACAAGTCATTCGAGACAATTGTGGACCTTCTGATGGGTCGGTAAGTGTGCCTAGACCCATTTTAATGAAAATGACCGAAATACCCCTAAAGGTAAAATGACTATTTTGCCCTCGAGGGTAAATGACTAGCTTGTGCTATGATTTGATTGTTTTTTTTTAGCATAACATTCTGCATACACGTATGATTTATGACATGACATATTTCATGGGATTGGGATACTATTATGGATGAAGTATACTGTACCGGTGGCATTGCCACATATTCTGTTACTGGCAGCACTGCTGCGATATTTATGGCTTGATGTCGCTACTGATGGCTTTGTGCCGCTATTGATGGCTTTGTGCCACTACTGATGGCTTTGTGCCGCTACTGATGGCTTTGTGTCGATATCGATGGCTTTGTGCCACTACTGATGGCTTTGGGCCACTATTGATGGCTGTGTGCCGCTACTGACGGCTTCGTGCCGCTACTCATGGCTTTGTGCCATATACTGATACTGGCAACTTTACTGCATTACTGTTACAGGCAGCTTTGCTGCGATATTGATACTGGCAGCTTTGCTGCGATATTGGTGTGTTGGCTGGGTGGGTTGACTTTGTCCCCACATAGAGTGTTGGTGGTACGGAGTGGTGTGTTGGCTGGATTGTGATGGGTTACATTATTGTATTGAACTGTTACTGATATGGGCTTAGGCCCAGACTGTGTTGTTCACTATTTGTTTGATATTGGGATTACACACTGAGTTTTTGTAAACTCACCCATTTGTTTTAACTATGCAGGTAATTCTTAGGTGGATCGGTGCTGCGAGAGACTCAGAGATGGCCACACTACTGCTCCTGTTTTCTTTTATTTGGCGTTTACTTGCTATTAGATTTCGAATTGGGTTTTAAATTATGTAATAAGGCCTCTCTAATTTTCCAGCTTTTAATTTGGGATTTTGTTTATTATGATTTATATCTGTTAGAAGTAGAATGTGGTTTTCTTAAACGATAATTGTTTTCGCAACACTTTTGAAATGCTTTCACAACAACCAATGTTTTAAAAGTAATAATAATTTAAAATGAATAACAGATAGATATTTCGATTTGAGTTCTAACAAAGAGGCTGTAAATTTTCAAACGGGTTTTCATCAACAAGAGCAAATTTTTGAAAAGCACTCCAATATAACACTGCCAGATTCGGCCATAACGTCTAGGCCGGGTATGGGGTGTTACACCCAAGTTTAGAGACTAAGGCTTTGCTTGGTAGAGTGGAAAGATAACTAGAAAGATGAAAAATTAAAGAGGTAAAAAAACAGAAAATATAAATTTTTTTTCCATAAATGTACTTCGTAGGAAAGATTAGACTTGTTCATAGGTTGAGCTAATAGACTAGAGGCAACAACCTAAATGAAAATGTATAAAGTGTACCATATGATTAATAAAGTATACGAATCCTTGTAGATAAATAGCTTGAATTGTTAATTTTTCATTTAAATAGATGTATGGTTTAAAGAATTGGTGTTGGGTGATTGATTCGAGAAAGACCTTAGGTATTATTTGAACTAGCCTAGAGCCTAAAAGCTTACCTTTTTCTATGTACCTCTAGTTCCCATATTTTGAGCCTCAAGTACCCTTTCTTTGTAACCTTAACATCAAAGCCTTGAACCTAAACGAGTCTAGCACTCAATCTTTCTCGGTCTCATTCTTTAAAATGCACTATGTTGTAGATGTCAGGCTATGGAAATTGATGGATAGGTAAAGAAATCATGGTCTTTGTGTGAGAAAAAGAAAAATGAAGAGATTATGCAAACTAGTACGTTAAAAAAATGGTGAATGAAAAAGCGCAAAATAAAGAAAAAGAGAGCTAAATCAAATTAAGCTCAAAAATGAAAATCTTTTAGTTTACAAATACAAAATTTTGTATGTACTAATCTCGTGCAATACCTTCTATCATTTTGGGAGAAATAAGGTAGGCATGAGAAGCAAGAATAAGGAGGTGAGCGTCCAAATTAATTGGGGGCGAATAGGGAACAAAGTCATGTGCTTAATCATTTCTAGTGCTTGAACCCATCTTAAGTATCTATTGTTTGAATTCAAACCGTCCTAAGCCTCAAAATGTTACAAGCCTGGAAGACCTTTGGGACCCGAATAAGCCACCAACATAATAATTCGTAAATAACTTGCATTTGTTTAAATGAACAGGACTGATTCTTTTTAAATATACATGAGTGATCTGCATAATTTATTTTGATGGATAACACTTGTACATATGTTTATTTCCATTGCATCTACATCTATTGACATTTTAACTTAGTGAACTAACTATGTTTGCATTAGGAATAAACAAGTTAACTAGATATCACTCTTAAGTTGCATGTGATATAGTTCTCATACGAGTTCGATGTTTCACCGTTATGTGGCTTAATAGTCTAATTTAGTCCAAGAGTCATCTTTTGTTTTACATATTTGGTATGTTTGCTTAAGGATAAGAAAAGAGTCAAGTGTGGGGGAGTTTGATTTGTCATAATTTGATACGGCAAATTAGGCTTTCCCAATGTATTTAAAGAGCTTATTCTCAAGCAAAGAAATATTTTTTTGTAGTTTTTCTTAATTTTTAGATTTTAAGTTAATAAGTGCAAATATATCGTTTTTACTCATTTTGTGACCCAATTTGGCCAATAGTACCATTAGTGGCCCTAACTTGTGGTTAAGTGGTGTAAGGATGTGTTAGAGGTTGAAAATGAGAGAAAACAACACTAAAAGAAAGGGTATCACAATATCCAAACCTTGGAATCGTAACACCTCCAACAAGCTTGAAGATTGGAAACCACCTTTCAATGGTATTGCGGTATCCACCCTCTAAGAAGACCCCCAAGTTCAAAACTGACTAGGGTATCGCGATATCCTCTTCTTGGGTATCATGATACCAATATCATGAGGGGACAAAATTGGATAAAAAGGATAGTATTTGTCCACCCGATGCACCAATCACACAATGCCCGTGTAGGGGAATTTTTGCCAATGAAATTTCCTCAGCCATCAGCCTAAAACAACCAATTTTGGTTAAGGAGAGAGGAGATACACCTTACTTTAGTTTTTAGCTTTAGTTTCTCTAGGTTTTCTCTTAGCTTTTCTTCTTCTTTTTCTAGGGTTTCTTATTTTCATTTCGTTAGCTATAGATTTTACATTTCTCAACACTTTTTCTTCTTATTTTACTTATTCTTAATGGTAGTTAAGTTAGTTATCAATATGGCTTAGGTTTATTTGCATTTTAAATCCTTGTATCGTGGTTGTAAGACATTTTAGAATTTAGTTTAATGTAATTTAGTTTCTTTTACTTTAAATCCTTTAAAGTTTGTTCATTTTTATTTTATAGTTTTAGATTTTATTATTGAATGCTTTTGGTTTCATGTTCTTTAAGCTTTCTTACATAAATATCTTAACTTTTATATTTTTTTAAGTTTTACTTTCATGGCTTCTTTCCTTTTCATTTACATAGTTGTTAATTATATTTTCAGCATGAGTGGCTAAACCTCTAAGGGGGTTGGTTGATGGAGATGTGGTGAGTCGACTTTTGGATGAAGGACCAAATCATAATAAATTGGATTAATTTGAATGAACCTAAAAACTTAGGGCTGACGACCCTAAGGAAACATTTAGACAAGTGACAACGAGAGGTAATCTTGTTGCGAACCAATTCATTAGTCCTAGATTACCCAGTGAGATCGAGAGATAAATTGGACTAATTTGTCTAATTTGGTAAAATTGAGATCAAGAGATAAAATTGAGCCACTTTAGTATTTTAAGAGATTGAAGTCCCTTATTCGAAAATCGATAACCCACATCAAAGTCAACCGACCACTGTTAGCATTTTCTTGGTTAATTTCGTATTTTTGCAATCTTTAAATTTTAGTCTTAGGGTAGAGTGTTAAATTTCCTTGCAACATTTTCTTATCATGATTTTCCATACTATAAAATTGTACCAATAGCTACTTAGACTCTAGAGTTTGCAATAATTATTACTCAATTGCTATCTCCTTTGGGTTCGACCTCTTGGAATACTTTGTGTTCCATTGAAATAATAAATATTACAACTGTGACAGCCCAAAGTTGACCCTAGTCGAAAAGTGGTTTCGGGACCACGAAACCGAGTCTTATAAATAATTAAAAGTTATATTCTGTGTTTATGATGTGAGTAAATGCATGTGTGAAAGTTTCATGCATTAATTTGATCATCTTTATGTGAATTTATTAATATGGACTTATATGAAACTTTGTTGGAAAGTGAGAGGTTAATCTTACAATGGTCTAATAGTACATGCATTGAAAAGAGTGGTTTTGCATGTCAATTTACCCATGATAAACATAGTGGCCGGCCAAGGAAAGAATATGCTCCACTAATTCAAAATTAAAATAATTTTGTATTAACAAATGATTTAATAATTGTAATAAAAGGAATTAAATAAAAGAGAAGAAGGAGGATGGTGTTCATCTTCTTCTCATACCTCCCTCAAGCCGAAACAAGGATGAAAAAGAAGGGAAAACCTACCTAGAGCAATTCGGCATTCATCTTTAGCTATTAGGAGGTAAGCTTTGAATTTGTTGATTTGGCTTTATAATATGCTAAGTTAAATTGTGGATGCACTCTTGGTAATGTCAAGAAAGTTGAGATTTCTTATGGTGATTTGAGCAATATGCCGAATGATTAAGTGTTGGAATTAGGGGTTATTTCATGTTGTATGGAACAATGGGGGAATGACTAGAATGGGGTAAAGATTTTTGGATGAGTGGCTTAGAGGCGCCTTGTACATTCGGTCAAAGATTGAGTCTATTTAGAATGTAAATTTCTTCCTCTATGATTATTTTCCTTGCATGTTAAATGGTTCTTGATAAGACCAAAGGAATGATCAATAGGCATTAAAAGGCTAAATGTGTGAATTTAAGGTATAAGAACCTATAGGCAATTACATAGGTAATGTTGAAAATTAATGTAGTATATTCGGCCATGTAGAGTATATCCTAGAGATATTATGTTTAATTCTCTATAATCGGCTAAATGAGTGATAATGGTTTATAATGTTGAATTGAATTATATGTATAAGTAGTTAGCAAAGTGATTAAACTACCGAATTTAATTATTAAATGTGTTCTAAGCTTGCTGAATTTTGAGATGTGATGGGGAGTAAATTTGACATGAGCATATTTTGTTAATGATAAATATGATGAATGTATATATAGCTGAATGTGATATGTGTGAATTATATGTTAAATTAAGGCTTGGTAAGCTAGCTATTAAGGTGAAATGCTAATGTTAGTATTTGATTTGGTAATAATCTGTTTGGGGACAGCAGCAGTAAGGTGATTTTGGAAAATCGCCATAATTTGTAGGAGTTGAATTAGAAGCTGAGTGAATTATGTAATTAAAGCTTGAAGAGTCTATTTTCCTACAAAAGAAACTATAAAAACAAAAGAGTTACCGATCTTGAGATATTTGAAGTATTGTGGGGCTGAGTCAAAATGACTGCTGGATTCCCTGTTCTGTTTTTAGAAAATCATTATAAATTGTACAAAAATGATTATAAGATAAAATTTATATGCTTAGACTCCTTAATGAGTCTAGTTTCAAATGAGATCAAATACAACACATTTCGAATTCTGTAAAATGAGAAATTGGATTCGTAGTGAAGAGTGGTCAGAATAGTCAAACAGTGAAACAGGGGAAACTTTAAGAAAAATCTGGTATTGATTGGCCAAGCCTAAAATTCTGAAAATTTTATGGATGGAAGATATACGAGTCTATATTCAGGGAAAATTAACGGCAAGTGAATTGGAGTTTAGTAGCTCCAGTTATAAATAATTTAGTAACTACTGCTCAGGAAAACAGCTCGTAGTGAATATGTGATTTTGTTGTAAACATTAATGAAAGTTTGCCAATGAATTATTTATTGATTATTATAAAGCTTACTATAATCTATGTGTGTGAAAGTCGGATCAATATATATATTATTCTGAAAGTAATACTTGAATAGTCGATTAATGACTATTTTAAATTTTGTTGAACTTAAGCTCAAGAGCAAAGGGGAACTAGATCCGATAAAGGGAAGGAAAAAGTAATTGAATAGCCGTTGAAGTCGTTCGACGACATTTGAGGTAAGTCTTCGAGTAATGACCCTACTTGAATTATATTGAAATGAATAGTCATACTATGACGGATAGTCGAATGTGCTTAGAGACTATGTTATAAAGCCAATTGAAATCATGCTCTTTGTGTGTTGCTACTGAGCCGAAATTTGAAAGGTTTAATAAATGTTTTGTGTTTGAGCCTTAGTAACGAAGAAATGATATGGATGTGTTATGATTATTGATATATATGTGCATGAGCATTGGAATATATCCGGGCTAAGACCCGAAGGCAATTATGCAAGTTGATATATCCGGGCTATGACCCGAAGGCAATTATGCGAGTTGATATATCCGGGCTATGACCCGAAGGCAATTATGCGAGTTGATATATCCGGGCTATGACCCGAAGGCAATTATGCGAGTTGATATATCCGGGCTATGATCCGAAGGCAATTATGCGAGTTGATATATCCGGGCTAAGACCCGAAGGCAATTACGCGAGTTGATATATCCGGGCTAAGACCCGAAGGCAATTATGCAAGTTGATATGTCTGGGTTAAGACCCGAAGGCAAATGTGTTTGCGGCTATATCCGGTTAAATACCGAAGAAACTTGGGTTTGAATGTGAGCGTTTTGTGCTGTAACTAATTCAATAAATATGCTCGACCAACCCGAATGATAAGGTATGTTTGCATGTGCTTTGGAAAAGTCGATTCGTTTTAAATAGTATTCGTGCGATCGGCTAACGAACTTTCGGCTTTTAGAAAGGTTGATACCTTGTGTATATATGTTGATGAAGTGTGAAGTAAGTATGATTATGAGAATGTGTGTTAATAAAGTGACTTAGTTAGCTATGTGAATGTAATACTGTAGTCAAAGCCGATTTCTTTACTTGAGACTTACTAAGCTTAAAATGCTTACCCGGTTGCTTTGGCTCTCTGTTTTATAGATTTTGTTCGTTAGCTATCGGATTCGGGATCAGCGAAGTCGAAGTCATCTACACTATCAAAGCTCTTTGGGTACTCTTTTAGTTGAACTCTGGATATGGCATGTATAGGACTACCCCCTGTTGTTTAAGTACTTTTTGTGATGTATGTGTGTAAAGCCATGCGAAAATGGCTCGTAGAAGTGGAGTATGGCATTAGACCATTTGTGTTTATGTATGTATATATGGTTTCACGATGTGACTATGGTTTGGAATGGAAGTGTTGGGCTAATGATCAGCCATTGGAATGGCTAAATATGATCACATGTGGACCTATGTATGGCAAAACCCTAGTTGGTCCATGGTAACCACAAAATAGGTAAAGTTTACCTTGAAAATAGATGCTGACAGCAGCAGTGGTGTAGATTTGAAAAATCACAAAAATTTGTAGGAATGGAATTAAATAGTGAATAAATTATGTAATCGAACCTTGATGAATCTATTTTCATATGAAAGTAACGAAACAATCATATGAACAGTATACTAAGAGATATTAAAGTTCTCGTGAAACAGGGCCAGAACGGTTTCTGGATCTCCTGTTTCGATTTTGAAAATTCACCATAAATTAACCAGAGATAATTAGGAGTCATACCATATATGTGTAGATTCCTCTCTGAGTCTAGTTTCTATAGAAACAAACAGCATCAGTATTGGAGCCCTGTATAAGGAGATATCCAAGTCGTAATGTGCAAAGGTCAGGGTAGTCGATCCCTGTAACATGGGAGACTTTGACTAATAAACTGTACTAATTGGCCCGACCAAAAATTCTAGAAAAAATTTTTTAGATGGGTATGTGAGTCTAGTTTCAGGGAAAAATCACGAAACTGATTTTCGAGTTGTGAAACTCAAGATATGATTTTTAAAGCGACTATTATGCAGATTGGCAGCGTCTGGAAAATTTTTAAAAGTCTGTCAACACCTCGTGTTCGACTCCGGTGACGGTCTCGGGTTCGGGGTGTTACAACAACTGTCATTGTCCTCTTGTAGTTAAGGCCTACATTTCAAAATAGTTTTTAAAATCATTTGTTTTAATTCGCTTGCGCACCACTGGTTAATCGTGCTCTACTTCTGTTCGTGATTCAAATAGACTAGGTGAGAATGAAGTTTCACCAGAGACACAAATAACAGGTGAGTCAATGGTGGAGCGGGCAAAGGCATTCAGGACGTGGATGTTGGTTAAACGGAAAAATCGGCAACATACAAGAGAAAATAGAAATCAACGTCTTAAAAATCTAGGTATGGATTTGGCAAGATATAGACTTAGGATGTTGTCCAGCCTTGATGATGAAGAAACAGGGAATGAAATGGCTAAAGAAGGGAAATTGCCAACTATTTTTCAAAAAGGTGAGTTTTTAGAAAATCTCAAAAGGGGAAATTAAAAGGGAAAAACAAGGTTGATGGTGAGCCACCTAGGATGAGTAAGGAAGATTTTAAAGGAGTTGACCGAATGAAAGCCATTAGGCCTAGGGAAAAATTAAACTATAACAACCCATTTTCAATGGTGTCGAAAAATATGGTTTCGGGACCACAATTATGAAAAGTGAGTCAATATTTTATTATTTATTTATTATTTATAGGCTTATTACAAGATCTTATTAAAATTTGGTTGGAAAATTTTAACGTTTAGATAGTTAATTAAGTAAAAAGGATTAATTCAAAGAAGGTGCAAAAGTTAGTTTCTATTAGCTAAAGGTGTTAACTGGCTATATAAATGTGAATTGATGGACTTAAATGGTAAATATACCATATATGCAATTAGTGGACGATTTTGGAGTGTTGTAGTATGAAATTAAACTAATTTTTAAAGGGTAAAGTTGTAAATTAATAATTAAGTTAAAAAAAAGCCTAATTAATCATCATCTTCTTCATTTCTTCTTGGAAAAACTAAAACTAACATTTTTAGCTTAAGGGACATTTGACCAAGCTTTGCTCTTCATGCATGGTACGTGATTGATTCTTGTTTTTAATGATTTTTATATTTTTGTAATCATTGTAGCTTAATCTAGCTAACTCGAGAGTTAATTCGAAAAAATGTTAAACATTTTGAAATGTGTCATTGTTGAGTTTGAAGTGTTTTTGAAGTTTAATGGTAGATTTATAAGCTTGACAATTAAATAGGATTATTTTGTAAAGTAATTTTTAGTGATTTTAATGTTTAAGGACTAAATAGTTAAAACACCAAACCTTCATGCAATTCTTGTGAAATTATGATACTTATAGGTTGTTTAGGGACTAAGAGAAATTCATCTAGCATGAATAAGGATTAAATGTACCCAATTTGAAAGTTTCGGGTTTAGGGACTAAACTGCATAAAGTGTGAAGTTTAGGGGTAAATTTTTTAAATAGTCAAAAATGGCTTATAAGCATACGTTTGATTAATGAAGTTGTTTGAATCAATTAATTGAAAGAAAATTATTATTTAGATCAAGAAACAAATCAATCGGACTCAAACCGTGGAAAAGCTAAGTTAGCGGAATAATCGTCGGCATCGTATTAGTAACCATTTTTGTTAGGTAAGTTTGTATATTGATTAAACTTATTAATTGCTATTTTGGGTGAAATGTTGATTCATATTTGTGTTATGTAGGGTTTTAAATGATTATTATGTGATAATCAATGATTTGGATTAAGTTATAACATTAGCCAAATTGAAGGTTATGATTGAAAATGGGAAATTACATAGATAAGTACTTGTGATAAAATAAAGTGTAAATAATTTTATTATTTGGATATGAAACATGGCTTGTTTGAACCTTGTGAGTGATTAGCATACAAATGACAAGTCATTAGGGTTATTACAGTTTTGGATGCTGGTCTTGGATGTTCTATCGATGGCTAAAGTCATGCATTTGTTGCAGATTCTCCACAGCTCGTGTGAGCAGCATTGTGTAACTTAACATCCTAACCCACACCTCTGTGAGCAGGCCCACAAGTATAAAAGGATATATGAATGAGTTATATGAAATGATTAGATGGAAATAGATTTATGAAATGAATTCTTGAAATGAAAATGTGAGTTGTTGAAAGAAAAAGAGATGGTTGAGTTATATATGCTATTTATGAATGTTATATGGTATGATATGATTATAAGTTTCATATTTGTGAACTCACCAACCTTTTTTGTGAGGTGTGTGGTGTACATAGGAGACAAATAAGCTTACAAGTTTTTTAGTGAATTTTATGCGTCAATTGTGTTTAATGCGATTCGGTAAGTTTGAGTTTACGTTAAATACAAACTTACTAAGAATTGATAGCTTATGTTTGTTGCATTTCATTCTTTGTAGGTTATCAGAAGTTAAGGTCAGTTGGAAGTTCAAGTCGGAGCGCACACTATCCGTTCCTTGACTTGGTATAAGTTTAATCATATTGTTTTGGTTATAAATTATATGTACTAGGAGCCTTTACGTTTTTTTGCCTATGATGAAGTTATTTATAATTTTGGTTTAAGTAAGACTTGTAGTTATGTATATATATTTGGTATTTTGGCTCATGTATGACTATATAAATGCTTTTTATCATTTGATTTATACTTTATGAAAGTGGTTTAACGTATGGTAAAATGGATGTGAATGAAATGGATGAATTGGATTGTTTGACATGTTTATAAGGTAGGAACTTGTGTTTATTGAATGTAAATTTAGATTGGTATTTTATTTGTAGTGGAAAAGATGGCATATTGGTTAGGCACATAGGTTGAATATTTTGGTAAGTTTTAGGAATGTTTTAATGTGTTTTGAATGTGTGAAAATGGTTGTAAATGGTTTGGCTTGGTACCTAAGAAATGGTTGATGAATTGGCTTATTTTAAAAGTTATTTTAGGTGCACACGACCATGTGCCACACACGGTCACTCCACATGACCATGTGGCCTATTTGATTTTTGGTGCAGTATTTTCCACATGGTCTCAGGTTGCTACACAGCCAGGTGACACAACCGCGTGACCCTAAGTTACATAGGATCAGGTTTTACACGGTTTGACCACATGGTTGTGTGACCCCTATTTTCAGTTTTTTCCACATTTTTTTGTTTTGTTTCAAATTAGTCTCTATTTGTTTTCAAACTAATTCTAGGGTTATTTAAGCTCAATTTAAATCACGTATTCATATATATGCTATGGATAATGATTGGTTATGAATATTTGATATTTAAATTTATTTTTGAATTGTTTTAGATTATTATTAAATTCATTAATTGTTGTAAGATTTTGTAACCCTAATTCAGTGACGAAGATAGGTTAAGGGTGTTACATTTAATGGTATCAGAACTATAGTTTAATCGGTTCTCAAAATGAATGTAGCATGTATAAATTTTAGAAATACATGCCATTTTATAACTTGTGAATCCAACTATCTTAGTTCCGATAAAATTAAGAGCAATGCTTAAGCCTCGGTACATGAGTCTGTTTATAGTGCGTCCATTTTTGAGGGCCAAGGAAGTGAAGCCCGTGGAGTGTTCTTCCCCATGATGTCTGAATGATTTACAAATTTTATGAGAATAAATCCATGGCTTAACAACAGCTCCGTTTTGTACCTCAACCTATACCTCCTAATCCTTAAGGTCTAGAATAAGTACGAGCTTGAAATTCGTAAATATGGGGCTGAAGAATTTTGTGAAAAAGTTGAAGATGATATGGAAAAAGTCGAATACTAGTTAGAAAATACCTTAAGGGTATTAGATGAATTGTCATGTTCTCCTAACGACTATCTAAAGTGTGTTGTCTTGTTATTGAAAGAAGAATCATATTAGTGGCGGAACACATTATCAGCTATTGTACCGAATGATCCATTGAGTTAGGACTTTTTCTAGACCGAATTCATAAAAAAATATGTCAGTCGTGTAACAGCATAGTTTAGACCCTAGTCAGAATAGTGGTTTCGGGACCATAAATCTGAGTCAAAAAATATTTTAATATTATTTTTAGTGTTTATAGTATGTGGTTAAGCATGTATGAAAGTTTCGTATGAAAATTCAATCATTTGTGCTTAATTTGCAAGAAGGACTAAATCGCAGAAAATGCAAAATTGTCCTTCTATTTGATTAAGTGCCTAATTAAAGTGTCTTATTAAGTGTGAGGTCCTTATTAAGGAAATGGACCATTAACATGGTTAATGGACTTTTATGGACAACCATTAAAAAGCTTTTATATTATTTCATTAAGGGTAAATATGTAAATGTGATATTAATGTATTATTAATAGAACAAATGTATGAAACTAGGCCATTAGTGTTCATCTTTGTCGAAAACGCAAAGAAAAAGAGTTATTTAGGGTTCAGCAAGCTCAAGCATCAATTAGGTATGTGTTTTTGATCGGTTTTCGATAATTTTTACGTTTTTGAGATTGTTGCTTAGTAATCTATCAAGCCCATGTCTCAATTTCTGAATTTGATGATGAATTTGAGATATGCCATTGATGAAATTGTCCGATTCGGAGCCAAAATAACAAGTATAGTCTAGGTGGATTTTTCCTTAGGTATTGTCTTAATTCAATTGATTTTCCCAAAAGCAATTCCCCAATTCTATTCTCTGTAAGTTCTTAGTTTAGATAATTAGTTAAGTTAAAAAACAAAACCTCTTTATTCCTAGGCTAGATAATAAAAAGACAGTCACTACTAGTACTTTTAGTTCCTTTGGGTTTGACAATCCGGTCTTGCTAAAATTTTACTACTGTTTGATAGGTACACTTGCCTACATCGCGATAATAGTTAGTTTTAAGAACGATTAATTATAAATATTTAAAACCTATCACGAAATCATGCGATCAAGTTTTTGGCGCCGTTGCCAGGGAACTAAAATATTAGGAACATTCAATTTTTATTACTTTAGCCATTTATTTTTCTTGAGATCTAATTCTATTTGTAATTTTATTCTAATTTACTAATTTTATTTTTCTTTCTTCTGGCAGGTTTTTTTATAGTTTATGACTAGAAGAAACCTATCAGGACCACTACTTTTTGACGAAGAAATCGATCACACAGTTCGCAGAAACCAAAGAGAAATAAGGTGAAGCCTAAGATACACATAGAACGAGCAAGAAAATGATACTCAACCCCCAACCGAAGAGATGGCTGAAAACCAAGACAATCAGCTACCTCTTGCGATTGCTGCTAATCAAAATCCTACTCTACACACTATGTATGATTATGCTAAACCTTCTTTAATAGGAACTGAATCAAGCATAGTTAGACCTGTTGTAGCTGCAAATACTTTTGAACTGAAACCTAACACAATTCAAATGATACAATAGTTTGTTCAGTTTGATGGTTTACAGGATGTAGATCCCAACGCTCACTTAGCAAACTTTTTGGAACTATGCGATACATTTAAAATTAATGATGTTTTTGACGATGCCATTCGTCTTCGCTTATTCCCTTTCTCATTGAGGAACAAAGCTAAACAGCGGTTGAACTCATTACCACAAGGGTCAATTACTACTTGGGAACAAACGACCGAAAAATTTTTACTAAAATATTTTTCGCCGGGTAAATTACGTAATGATATCTCTTCTTTTGTGCAGATAGATTTAGAAATACTTTACGATACAAGGGAGAGATAAAGGACCTTTTGAGAAGGTTCCCTCACCATGGGTTTCTGCTTTGGCTTCAGGTTCAAACATTCCATAATGGCCTGAATCCTTCGACTCGGCAAATGGTTGACGCAGCTGCTAGCAAAAGCATCAATAATAAAACACCTGAAGATGCTTATTAGTTCATAGAGGAGATGTCATCGAATAACTATCAGTGGCAAGTCATGAGGACAAAGCCAATGAAAACAGCCGATGTTTATAACATTGATTCGGTCACCATGCTCTCTAATCAGGTAGAACTCTTGAATAAGAAAATTGATGGTTTTCTTAGTTCTTCACAGGTTCACCCAGTAATGCAGTGCGAAGCAAGTGGAGGTGGAACAAGCCATTCGGAATACCAACCTTATGGCCATAATATGGATAACGAGCAATTAAATTACATGGGTAATAATCCTCGACCTCAAAACAATCTATATAGTAACACTTATAATGCAGGATGGAGGAACCACCCAAATTTTTCATGGGGAGACCAAGGAAATCAGCGACCACCTCCGGGCTACCAATAGCCACTTTATCAGTAGGAAAAGAAACCAAACCTTGAAGAGATGCTCACAAAGTTTATCTCGGTATTAGAAACCCATTTTCAGAACACCGAAATGGCACTTAAAAATCAACAAGCGTCAATCCAAGGGCTCGAAACTCAGATAGGCCAGCTGTCTAAAGTAATCTCCGAACGACCACAAGGTAGCTTGCCAAGTAATACTGAACCTAACCCAAGGGAATAGCTCAACACGATTAATGTTCAAGATGAAGAAGGATTTATTGAGCCTAAGCTAGAATTGAGGTAAGAAACGGTGGTAAGCAAAGGTAAATGTGAGGTAGATTATAATAAAAACAAACTAGTGACTGTCGAATATAAACCTCGTGTGCCATACCCCAACGCGACAAGGAAAAACCGCTTAGATGAACAATTTGGTAAACTCCTTAAAATCTTAAAAAAATTACACATTAACTTACCGTTTATTAAAGCTCTATCGCAGATGCCAAACGCAATGAAATTTTTAAAAGAGCTTTAGCAAATAAGCGGAAGTTGGATGAGGCGTCGCATGTGGAGCTGAACGCAGTTTGCTCAGCTGTTCTCCAAAATAAACTACCCATCAAACTAAAAGATCCACAGAGTTTTATAATTCCTTGCTTAATTGGTAGTTTAGATGTTAATAATGCATTAGCTGATTTAGGGGCTAGTATCAACGTCATGCCTTACAAAACGTTTAAGCAACTAGGTCTCGGGAAACCCAAACAGACTAGGATGAGCATTCAATTAGTAGATAAAAATACAATATTCCCTAGGGGTATTATTGAAGATGTGCTAGTTAAAATCGATAAATTTATATTTCCCATTGACTTCATTGTTCTAGACATAGAGAAGGATAACAACACTCCTTCAATTCTAGGAAGGCCCTTTTTAGCAACTGCTAAGACAATTATTGATGTTGGCACAGGTGAACTCACACTCCGTGTGGGAGACGAAACAATCACCCTTCAAGCTCGCAATTCTGGCAACACATCAGAAATTGAAGGTGATGGTTTAACCCATTCTACTAAAACTGACAATATGCTGCAACCTATTTTGCAGGAAATGTGTCTGAAGGAAGCACATGAGTCATTTTCAAGCAATAGTAGAGGACCTACTCATGATGAATGAAGACTGCAAATAGAGGAGTGATCGCAAGGTTTCGTGATAGGTTTTAAATATTTATAATTACTCGTTCTTGGACTAACTATTATCGCGATGTAGACAAGTGTACCTATCGAACAGTAGTATAGTTTTAGCAAGACCGGATTGTCAAACCCAAAGGAACTAAAAGTACTAGTAATGACTGTCTTTTTATTATCTAGCCTAAGAATAAAGAGATTTTGTTTTAATTAACTAATTATCTAAACTAAGAACTCACAGAGAAAAGAATTTGGGAATTGCTTTTGGGAAAATCGATTGAATGAAGACAACACCTAAGGAAAAATCACCTACACTTTACTTGTTATTCTGGCTCCGAATCGGATGATTTATTCATTCAACTTGTTCCCTAGAGATCCCTAAGTTATGTTATTATCCCTATTCAAGACTAATAACGTCTAATCCCTAGATTGAATAACCAAGACTTTTCTTTAATTAACACTCTAGGGTTGCATTAACTCAATCTATGGATCCCCTTATTAGGTTTCACCCTAATTCGGCAAAATCTTGTCACCCTATTTCTATGTGCACAATCAACTTCGCTTAATTATGACCAAAGTACTCTTAGACAGGGTCTATTCCTTCTCTGAATAAGAGCACGTCTTGAATCAGTATCCTGGGATATCAAAACAAGAATTAAGAACACATAATTAAGAACAAGTTAAATATTTATCATACGATTCAGAAAATAATAACAAGATTCGTCTTAGGTTTCATTCCCCTTAGGTATTTAGGGGTTTTAGTTCATAACTAAATAAGAAAACATCTCAGAAGAATAAAGAATAAAAAACAAAAAGAAAACTCAAAACTCTTGAAGGGAAATTGAGGAGAGGTCTTCAGTCTTGATAATGAATCTTGGCTTCCGAGATGGATCAATTGGCTTCCTTGGAGTATTTCCTTACCCCCTCTTCTCCCTCCCCCTTTTCTCCTCTTCTAGGGTGTATTTATAGGCTTTGGAATGCCTATAAGCCCTCAAAAGTGGCCTTTTCCAAATTGGACTCAACTTGGGCTCAACAGGGACACGCCCGTGTGCAATTACTTCAGGCCGTGTTCGAGCCTGTTAAAATGGCACGAGTGTGTGCTATACCCATGTGAATTGTGCTTCAATTCTCCCAGATTGACACGGCCGTGTTGTCTACCCGTGTGAAGAGGTTCAGGACGTGTTAATTTCGTACTTTGGCCCATTTTCTCTATTTTTGGCCCGTTTCTCGTTTCTTTCGCTCTCCTATGCTCTCCTAAGTATAAAACATGAAATTAAAGCATTAGGAGCATCAAATTCACCAATTCTAATGAGAAATCATCCATAAAATGCATTAAACATGGGGTCAAAATATATATAATTTACATTTTATCAAATACCCTCACACTTAGGCATTTACTTGTCCTCAAGCAAAATTCTCAACTCATAATCAAAATAAATTCTTCTCAACTTATAATTTCTATCGATAATATTTCAGAATAATCCATAGATGACATTGAGAATTCAACTAAAAGAACATAAAAGTTTCAAACATTCCAAGTTGAGTATTTAATCATGCAAACATAGGTGTCTCTCTGCATCTTAGTAATTACCTTTGATTCAGAATATCACAGAGTTTCACATCCTCACTAAAGATTCACTCAAATCACTCGAGGTGTTCAAGGACAATAAATGAAGCACTCAATAGTCAATAATGAAAAGTCATTACCATAGGCTTGCATGAATATCAAATCTCCACCACTATAATTTAAGATGATACATCAATCAAAAGGTATTTAGAGGGTTGTAATGAGGCTTGGTTAAGGGGGTGTGGTCACAAGCTGAAAGAAAGGGTTAGAATCGAGATTGAATTGAAAAATTGCCTAACTCGAAAAAGAGTTAATCTTCACTTGCGTACAACAGAGCTTCTTCTCAGAATATGAAATTACAGATATGTATACATAGTTTTTTTTAATTAAGAACAAGTTAAATGATATAGACTAACTATTAAGAACAAAACATAGCTAGGCAATCCATTCAACTCAAATCTCGACAAAAATAGGGATTAATTTAGGGGATTTCAACAATAATGGGTTAAAGGTTAATATTAAAGGTAATACAAGAAATGGCTTGTTAGGCTCAAAGGGGTTTACTAGGGGTTAATTGTGGAGGTAGGCTTTTCATGGCATGAGTGGGTTCATCCTAAGTGCCTTAATCATTTTGACATATCAAATTAAATGGTGTGGTCTTGACATGCATAATCAAGCAAGTTCTAGAATAACAGTTCAATATTGACGCGATCAAAGCAATAATAAAAGTGAGCATGAAAAAAATTAATAGATGCTCAAAAGGCTAAAAACTCTCACAAAAATTATGGCTTTTTGATATTTAGACTCGTGAATTCCAATTCAAAGTAATACCTAGACTTGGGGAAACAACATATAATTTTAAATTCTTAAAAATCAACTTATCATGCTTAATTCTCTAATGTCTTAAAGTTTAAACAATCAATGCATAAATGCCCATATTTTAATTCAAGAAATATCAATCAAAATCATAAATCAATTAAAATTTATCCTAAATATGATATGAGAGTTTTTTAAAAGAACAAGGTGATTATTCAGGGATTTTTTGATAATGAATGAATGCCCCCCCACACTTAAGATGTACATTGCCCTCAATGTACAAGGATAGATATTAGAGTATAAAAATAAGATAGGGAGAGAAGTGAAACTTCCTGTATGATGAATTCCTCAAACTAGAGTTTTGGAGAGTGATCGGTTCGAGAGTGGAGGAGGATACTCCGACGGTTGTAGAGGTTCATTAGGCCATAAGTCCTGTGCCAAAAGAATATTATATCTAGTGGTAGCTATGGTCGTGGTCGAGCAGGACATGGAAGTCGTGGAGAACCTTTCCTGGTGGAGTTTTAGTTCCTATGTGATGATGAGCTTAAGAGCTCTACATAACTGTGATAAAATCAGGAACTTTTTAGGGGATATTAGGAAAAATAATTACTCAAAAAGAAAAATCGAATTTGATAATTAAAATAAAATTTCTAAAATCTAATTAAAATAAAGAGTAGTTTCAATAAAAAGTAAAAACTTAAAATAATAAATATATATTTCTAAACATCTTCATCGCTGGATGGTTCGCGAGGTGGTACTGGCGATGAGATGTGGAGGTGCTAACAAATCTGCTGTAGGGTAGCATCAATGTTGTCAAATCATTGAAAACACTGATGCTCAAATCGGGTAAGGCGCTCAGAGATGTCAGCATATGAAGCCGCCACATGAACTGGACGAGAGGGTGGTGGTGGCTGAGTTGGTGGACCCTCGTGCTGTGGGGGACATCATCAGGAATGTCCTCATAGGCCTCCTCCTCGGTAGATTGGGTGAGACGATACTGGGGAGGGTAGGTTCCTCGGCGCCTCTTGATCATCCTCATGTTAAGCAAGCTCGAGATGCCTTGTGGAGACATCAGGCCGATGAGGGTGAGGGATGATTCTTAGGCCGCAGTGTTGAGGAGCCTGAAGTATCGCGCCAGCCTACTCACGTAGGGGCCAATGGAGATGACCCCCTTCAGATGCTGCTCTGTCTGGTGCTGAATCGTAAGGGCAATGAAATAGGCAAGGTCGATGACGTGCCCTTGCGACATGTACCATAAGAAGTAGTCGTCGTGGGTGTTGACGATGCCAATGCTCTCTCGCCTTCTTATAATTGTGTGAGCTAAAATAGCGTGTAGGTACCTCAGGGATGGTGGGAGAACTGATGCCTTGGAATGGCTAGGATTGTACGAGGCCGTGCTAGGGGCCAAAGTGTGCCAGCACTTCGAGGGAGAGAAATGTATGTGGTGACTGAGAGCATGTAGTTCATTCTCCTCTCGAAACTCCTCGATATATAGTCCTAGAGTAGCACCGAGCTCTGGTACGCTTAGCTGGCAGATTAATTTGCCTAGGCAAAACTGGACCGTACTGGGATCATCGTACCTTGTCATTACGGTCTGGAGATGGAACGTTCAGCATAGTTCCATCGTGAGCTCGAGGTATGTTTGCTCAATAATCTCGAAGAACAGCTCCCAAGGGTTGGTGGTTAGGAGATCCCGAATCGTGTCAGCCATCTGGACTTGTTCTATGGCAGCCCAGTGGATGCAGTGGCCCGCAATTAAGGATCGAGCCCGAAGTATTTGGAACAGTTCTTCCTGAGGCCCTCGTTGAAACTGTAGGAGAGGGTGACGGATTTTCGCAGTTGGGCCCGCGAAAGAGGACACTCCCTTCCTCTTCTTCGAAGCAGGTACGACGGTTTTTTTTCCTCTTGACGATGACATGGTACCTGCAATTAGAATTATCAAGTCATCTTGATGAGTGGTCGAAGTAAAAGGAATACAATTTCCAACTAAAAAGCAAACTTTTAGCCACAACCAAACATAACTAATATAATAATTTCGTGACTTTGTCATTGTATGTAGTAATGGCATGTGTAAAAGAATGAAGCTTTCCTAACAACATGAAATGTATAAGGATTAATTGAACAATGCAAATTACATGAGAGATATTGGCATGAGAATATCATGAGAATGAGCATGGTAAAATCATGGGTAGGAAGTTTCCTAATCACTGGATTTAACATGCAATGTATAATAACTAACTAAAAATGCAAACTAAATGATAAAGTAATGAACAGAAATGGAAGATAGTTCAAAAGAAATGAGATTATTGCAATAATAAGCATTAGTAATAAGTAAAATAGAAGTGAAGAGAGTAAACAAACGCTAAGGGAGAGAGATTGGGTGTCAAAAATAAAGTTGAAGGCGGCACACGGGTGTGGCAGGGGGCCGTGTGGAGTTGCAGCGGCTAGGGTTAAGGTTTTTGAATGGGGAAGAAAGTGAATAGTGTAGGGTATTTATAGATTTTGGGGCACACGGCCATGGCACACGCCCGTGTCCCCTAATTTCAGCTCGTGTGATTTGTGAATTTCAAATTTGGGCGCGTTTGACATTTAGTACACACCCGTGTTGTACGGCCGTGTCTAGCTTCGTTCGCTTCTCCCAGGCCTGTGTGTTCAAGCTCCACGCCGGTGTTAAGTTAACAGGTTCGACAACGGGTGTTAGACACGGGCGTGTCACACGCATGTGCTAGTTTCTCAGTTTCAACCACGGGTCTTCCACACGGGCGTGTCGCACGCCCATGTTGTTTTGGCAGGCTCAACCACGGCCATGTCACACAGCCGTGACATTTTATCATAGCCCGTGTTGGGGAAATATTTTGCCCTATTTTCACACGGCCTTAAGCACGCCCGTGTGCTTGGTCGTGTCCTGTGGAAACACCTGTATTCAAGATCTGTATTAGTAGGTTAGGAGTTAAATACCAAAATTTAAAGAAATTAATAATGTTAGTGCTTGGGTTGCCTCCCGAGAAGCGTTTATTTATAGTCTAAGCTTGACTTACCTCTTCAGTGAGTGGTCATGGTAGTTTGAGGAGTTTATACTCCTCATTCCTGCTATCAATCTCATCAAAATAAGGTTTTAATCGGGTGTTGTTTACCTTAAAAGTGCCGAACTTGGGATGACTCACATCCACCGTACCGAATGGAAAAATACTGAGTACCGTAAGAGGGATTTCCTCATTCGGTGTGGTAGTGAAAATGTGGGGATCTGCAGTGTCTAATAAGATTTTATCACCAACCTTAAGTTGATTTGGAGAGGTATCGGGCTCGTTTTGGTGTAGCTTCGGTTTATCATGTGTTCTCGATTTATGTGCTCACCATTCGTCTAGCTCCTCTATCCATAGCCTTCATTCTTCATGAATGTGTCCTCTATCATTTCTGGAACATGGCTCGTGAACTTCTTTGAAGCTCAATTTCTGCAAAGTCATATTGCCAGTTTTAGTAGATTGGTGTGGACTATTACCTTCAATGTTCGATGTGATGCCAGAATTACAAGCTTGAAGGGTGATCATTTCGTCTCCCACACGAAGTGTAAGCTCACCTGTGCCAACATCAATAATTGTTTTAGCAGTTGCTAAAAAGGGCCTCCCTAAAATCAAAGGGGTGTTATTATCCTCCTCTATGTCTAGAACAACGAAATCAATGGGAAATATGAACTTATCTACTTTCACTAGTACATCTTCAATAATACCCCTAGGAAATCTTATAGTTTTATCTGCCAATTGAATGCTTATCCTAGTTTGTTTAGGTTTCCCAAGACCTAGTTGCTTAAACATTTTGTAAGGCATGACGTTAATACTAGCCCCTAAATTAGCTAATGCATGACTTATATCTAAACTACCAATTAAGCAAGGAATTGTAAAACTCCCAGGATCTTTCAATTTGTGGGGTAGCTTATTCTGTAGAATAGCTGAGCAGACTGCGTTTAGCTCTACATGCGATGCTTCGTCCGACTTCTGCTTATTTACTAAAAGCTCTTTTAACAATTTCATTGCATTTGGCATCTGCGACAAAGCTTCAATAAACGGTAAGTTAATATGTAATTTTTTCAAAAGTTTGAGGAATTTACCGAATTGTTTGTCTGAGCAGTCTTTCCTTGTCGCATTAGGGTATGGGACACGAGGTCTATATTTTTCATTCACCATTTTTTTATGACTTACCTCACTTTTACCTTTGCTCATCACAGTTTCTTGCATCAATTCTGGCTCAGGCGCAATAAATCCTTCCTTATCTTGAGTACTAATTGCGTTGATGTGTTCCTTTGGATTAGGTTCAGTATTACTTGGTAAGCTACCTTGTTTTCGTTCGGAGATTAGTTTGGATAGCTGGCCTATCTGATTTTTGAGCGCTTGGATCGATGCTTGTTGATTCTTAAGTGCTATCTCGGTATTTTGGAAATGGGTTTCTGATACCGAGATGAATTTAGAGAGCATCTCTTTAAGGTTTAGTTTCCTCTCTTGTTGATAAGGTGGCTGTTGAAAACCCTGAGGATTTTGTGGCTTTTGATTCCTTTGACCACCCCAAGAGAAATTTGGGTGGTTCCTCTAACCTGCATTATAAGTATTACTGTATGGGTTATTTTGAGATCGAAAGTTATTGTTACCCATATAGTTGACTTGTTCTTCTTCGGTAGTAGGATTGAAGGATTGATATTCTGTATGCACACCTCCTCCACTTGAGTCACACCTCATTACTGGATGTACCTGCGTAGAACCAAGTAAACCATCAATCTTTTTATTGAGAAGTTCTACTTGATTTGACAGCATAGTAACTGAGTCGACATTATAAACACCGACTATTTTTGTTGGCTTAGTCCTCATGACTTACCATCGATAATTATTCAGTGACATTTCTTCAATGAATTCATAAGCCTCTTCAGGTGTTTTATTGTTGATGGTTCCTCCAGTAGCTGCGCCAATCATCTGTCTTGTTGAGGGATTCACACCATTGTAAAACGTTTGAACTTGCAGCCATAGAGGTAACCCATGGTGAGGGCACCTTCGCAATAGATCCTTGTATCTCTCCCATGCATCGTAAAGTGTTTCTAAGTCCATCTGCACAAAATAAGAGATATCATTACGTAACTTAGCCGTTTTAGCCGGCGAAAAATATTTTAGTAGAAATTTTTCTGTCATTTGTTCCCAAGTAGTGATGGACCCTCGTCGTAACGAGTTCAACCACTGTTTAGCTTTTTTCTCGTGAAAAAGGGAATAACTGAAGGCGAATGGCATCATCAGAAATGCCATTAATTTTGAAAGTGTCGCAAAACTCCAGGAAATTCACCAAGTGAGAGTTGGGACCCTCATCCTGCAAACCATCAAACTAAACAAACTGATGTATCGTCTGAATTGTAACGCCCCCACGCCCGAGACCATCACCGGAGTCGAGCTTGAGGGGTTACCGAACATAATTTATCAATTTAAGAACTTCAAATCATTTGTTTCTACATTCACAGCTTTCTAGCTACTCGCTTCACAGTTATAAGAAAAATCATATCTCGAGTTATGAAACTCAAAATCAAGATCCGTAAATTTTTCCTAAATCTGAACTCATATATATATTTACTAATTTTTTTCTAGAATTTTTGGTTGGGCCAATTAGTACAGTTTATTAGTTAAAGTCTCCCCTGTTTCAGGGTTCGACTGCTCTGACATATGTGTATTACAAATCAGATATCTCTCTATACAGAATTTCAATGACTACAAGGTTTGTTTTTATTAAAAATAGACTCAATAAGGAATCTGTACATATAAATAACAACTTCTAATTATTTTTTTAAAATTTATTATGAATTTTTAAAGTCAGAACAGGGATCCAGAAATCACTCTGGCCCTGTTTCACAAAAGTTTAAATATCTCATAAAATATAATTTATATGCCTGTTCTGTTCAATCCACATGAAAATATACTAATTAAGCTTCAATTTCATAACTTACTCATTATTTAGTTCCATTTATACTATTTTTAGTGATTTTTCAAATTCTTGTCATTGCTGCAGCAATATTCTGTTTTAAGGCAAGTTTCATCTTTCCATGAATTTTTATGAACTAGATAACCTATTAAACTTCCATAATATCAAACATGATCTAAATTAGCCATCACCATGACTTATCAATATCAAACATTTTCTCAACCAAACATGGCCATATCATAAAATTATTTACACAAAATAGGTATATTGCTATACATGCCATACTTAAGTAGTTGTACAAGCCATTTACCAAGATAAAAGTCCTTTGGATAGTGTGATCGAACTTTCGACCTGTCCCGATTCCTGAGCTGGCTTGTTCAAAACTATAGTGAATGAAAAGGAAGGAGTAAGCATAAATGCTTAGTAAGTTCATATGTAAATAACAAGTAACATAACAATACAAATATACCAAACAACTTTAGCATGGTATCACCAAAACATATATCACATTTCTAAACATCATTCATCATCTTACCACCTTATCGTTGTTTTATCTATTTTCAACCCGAGGGTTAAGAACATACCTGTCCAAAGTGTCCATTTCACAACACTTACCAAAACGTCACTTGCATCTTAAGTGTTCTTCCATTTCACTAGAAATTTCACCCGTTGAACACATCGGAATACAACTCGGATACACGGATAATTTGCACATAAGTGCCTCATATGTAATCAAGAAATCATGTAACCCGCCCCTAAGTGAACTCGGACTCAACTCAACGAGCTCTGATGTTCACATCCATAAGTGAACTCTGACTCAACTCAACGAGTTCGGATGCCTAGTTACATCTCACGAACTCGGACTCAACTCAACGAGTTCGGACATTCGCATCCATAGGTGAACTCGGACTCAACTCAACGAGTTCGGATGCTCAACCATCCTAGTGACATGTCACTTGTATCCTAATCTATTCCTAAGGTTCAAACAGGCTTTTTCCCTCGATCTCATATTTGTCGTCTTCCATGGAATATCGGAACCGATGCTTGGTAGCAATTCATATTTATCAAGTAGTAAACATAATTTGCATATTACTCAACATTAACCACAAAGCATAATATTTCACGATTAAAAATCAGCGTATCATATAATTAACATCAATAACTTAAAAATAAAAATTATGCTACATTATTTACACATGAACTTACCTTGGTACCAAAATATAAAGATTTTGCAATTTAGTCCACAATCTTTTCTTTTCCTCGATCGCGACTTGAATCTCGTTTCTCTTGATCTATAATGCCAAATTAATCTTATTTAATACATACATTCATCAAAACAGCATTTAATACGAACTTTGGAAAAATTACACTTTTGCCCCTAAACTTTTGCATAATTACACTTTTGCCCCTAGGCTCGGGAATTAAACTTTATTCCTTATTCTTATGTTTTATAACATGCTGATCACCTTTCCCTTCTATGGCAATATCAAATTCTCTCTCTAACATATACTTGTGACTATTAGGTATTTTTACCAATTAAGCTCTTTTACTCGTTTTCACTCAAAACCGAGTAGCACAAGTTGTCTAACAAAATTTAAAACCTCATATTCTATCATAAAACATCAAAATACACAAATTTCACCTATGGGTATTTTTCCAAATATAAACCCTAGGTTGAATTATTGCTAACATAAGCTTAATCGAGCTACCGGGATTCCAAAAACGTAAAGAACATTAAAAACGGGGCTTGGAATCACTTACTATGGAGCTTGGAAGCTCAAAAAAACCCTAGCTATGGAGAACCCTTGAAATTTCGGCCTAATGAAGAAGATGGACAAAAATTGGCTTTTAATTTTGTTTTTAATTCATTTTAATAACTAAATGACCAAAATACCCTTACTACTAAACTTTCCAAAAATTCCTTCGATGTCCTAATTTTGTCCATGAACTTAAAATTGGTCAAATTGCTATTTAAGACCTCCTCATTAATATTCCAAAACAATTTCATACTAAAAACTTCTAGAATGCAAGTTTTGCAACTTATTCGATTTAGTCCCTACTTTCAATTTAAGCACTTTAGGCATAGAATTTCATCACGAAATTTTCACACAATCATGCAATCATATCATAATCATCAAAATAATTATAAAATAATTATTTCTATCTCGGATTTGTGGTCACGAAACCACTATTTCGATTAAGCCCTAATTCAGGATATTACAACTCTCCCCCCCTTTTAAGGATTTTCGTCCTCGAAAATCTTACCGGTAAACAGGTGTGGATATTGGTTTCTCATAGTTTCTTCAGGTTCCCATGTAGTCTCTTCTACCCCATGCTTTTGCCACAACACTTTCACAAGTGCAACACTTTTATTTCTTAATTGTTTGACTTCTCGAGCTAAAATCTTAATCGGTTCTTCTTCATAAGTCATATCCGGTCGCAGTTCAATTTCTGTCGGTGAAATTATATGTGAAGGATCCGAACGATACCGGCGTAACATAGATACGTGAAACACATCATGAATCTTCTCTAATTCGGGTGGTAACGCTAGCCGATATGCTACTGGTCCAACTTTTTCAATTATTTCATACGGTCCAATAAAATGCGGACTTAACTTGCCCTTTCGTCCAAATCTAAGGACTTTCTTCCATGGAGACACTTTCAAAAATACCTTATCACCAACTTGAAACTCCATTTCTTTTCGTTTCAAATCCGCATAAGATTTCTGTCTATCTGAAGCAGCTTTCAAACAATCTCGACTCACTTTCACCTTTTCTTCGGTTTCTTTTATTAAATCAACTCCATAAATCTGATTTTCCTTGAGTTCAGTCCAATACAATGGTGTCCGACATTTACGACCATATAATGCTTCATAAGGTGCCATCTTCAAACTCGTTTGATAACTATTATTATAAGCAAATTCTACCAATGGTAAGTACCTTTCCCAACTATCTTGAAATTCCAATACGCAACATCTGAGCATGTCTTCAAGAATCTGAATTACTCTCTCTGATTGTCCATCAGTTTGTGGATGAAAGGCAGTGCTGAAATTTAACTTTGTACCTAATGCCTCTTGCAACTTTTGCCAAAACCGTGAGGTAAACCTCGGATCTCTATCCGAAATGATTGACAAAGGTATCCCATGAAGTCTAACAATCTCTCGGATATACAATTCAGCCAACTTATTAAGAGAATAATCTGTACGTACCGGAATAAAATGAGCCGATTTAGTCAGTCTGTCAACTATTGCCCAGATGGCATTTTTCTTCCCTGGAGTTAACGGCAACGCTGATATAAAATCCATAGTAATCCTATCCCATTTCCATTCAGGAACCATAATAGGCTGAAGTAATCCCGAATGTACCTGGTGTTCAGCTTTCACTTGTTGACAAACTAAGCACTTTGATACAAACTCGGAAATATCTCTTTTCATTCCACTCCACCAGTACATTTTCTTTAAGTCATTATACATCTCCGTACTGCCCGGATGAACCGCCAAACAACTATTATGTGCTTCATGCAAAATCTTTTGAATCAACTCATCATTTTTCGGTACACAAATCCGATTTTTAAACATCAAACAACCATCAGAACCGATTTTGAAATCTGATCCCGTATCAGCTTCACACTGTTTTCATTTGGCTAGCAAATCTTGATCATTTTTTGAGCTTCAAAAATATCTTGTAAAAACATCGGTCTTGCTCTTAACTCTGCTAGAATCGAACCGTCATCTGAAATTTTCAACTGAGCGTTCATAACTCTCAAAGCAAACAACAACTTTCTGCTTAAAGCATCGGCAACCACATTCGCTTTTCCCGGATGATAATCAATAACAAGCTCGTAATCTTTCAATAACTCTAACCATCTTCGCTGTCTCAAATTCAAGTCTTTTTGTGACATCAAGTATTTAAGACTTTTGTGATCGGTATATACTCGGCACTTTTCACCATACAAATAATGTCGCCAAATCTTCAAAGCAAACACCACTGCAGCCAATTCCAAATCGTGAGTAGGATAATTCCTCTCATGATGTTTTAACTGCCTCGAAGCATAAGCCACCACTTTTCCTTCTTGCATGAGTACACACCCCAAACCATTTAGAGAAGCATCACTATACACCACAAATTCTTTACCTGATTCGGGTTGTATCAACACTGGTGCTTCAGTTAATAACTTTTTCAATTCTTCGAAACTCTATTGACATTCTTCCATCCATTCAAATTTAACATCCTTTCGGAGTAGTCTAGTCATAGGAGCAGCAATTATAGAAAATTCATTTACGAACCGCCGGTAATACCCAGCTAGCCCCAAGAAACTCCTAACTTCAGTTACATTTTTCAGTGGTTTCCAATCAACAATGGCTGAAATTTTACTAGGATCAACCCGTATACCATCACCTGAAACAATATGACCCAAAAATCCAACTTCCCGGAGCCAAAATTCACTTTTACTAAACTTAGCATACAGCTGCTTATCTCTCAAAGTTTGCAAAACTATCCTCAAATGCTCAGCATGCTCTGTCTCATCTTTTGAATAAATTAAAATATCATCTATAAACACCACAACAAATCTGTCCAAGTATGGCCGAAATATGCAATTCATTAAATCCATAAACACAGCAGGAGCATTTGTCAACCCGAATGGCATAACTAAAAATTCATAATGACCGTACCTTGTTCTAAAAGCAGTTTTAGGCACATCTAACTCTTTTTAGCTGATCAAACAAATCATCAATTCTCGGCAATGGATACTTGTTTTTGATTATCACCTTGTTTAACTGCCGATAATCAACACATAATCTCATAGAACCATCCTTCTTTTTCACAAATAACACGGGAGCACCCCAAGGTGAAAAACTTGGTCTCACAAAGCCTTTATCAGTCAACTCTTGCAACTGCGGCTTTAATTCTTTCAACTCTGTTGGTGCCATTCTATATGGAGCAATCGAGATCGGAGCTGTTCCCGGTATCAAATCTATAACAAATTCTACTTCCCTGACTAGAGGCAAACCCGGCAATTCTTCTGGAAATACGTTCGCAAATTCACACACAACCGGCACTGATTCAACTTTCTTTTCAACTTATTTTGTATTAATTACATACGCCAAATAAGCTTCATAACCCTTTCTCAAATATCTCTGAGCCGACATCGAATAAATCATACTAAATATTGCCTCTGATTTGTCTGGTTCAACCCGCAAGATTTCACCACTTTCATATTTTAATTCTATAACCTTTTCTTTGCAATTTACTATAGCATCATGCAATGTCAACCAATCCATACCCAAAATAACATCAAATTCATCAAACAGCAACAACATCAAGTCGGCCGGAAAGTAATGACCCCGAATCATTAAAGGGCATTTCTTGCATACTTTATCAACTATCATGCATTTGCCTAACGGGTTCGACACTCTAATCATAAATTTTGTGTTCTCAATAGGTATATTCATACTAGACACCAGTTTCATGCATACATATGAATGAGTAGAACCGGGATCAATCAAAGCAATAACATTAGTATCATAAAGAGAAAATGTACCGGTAATCACATCGGGTAAGGAAGCATCTTCACGCACTTTAATAGCATAGGTTCTAGCCGGAGCTCTTCCTTCAGATCTAACTGCTGCATCTCTGTCTACATTCTTACTGCTTGTTTCACTTCCAGCTTTTCTCGGATACCTTTTCCTTGAGTCCGCACCACTAGATTTTACATTCTGAAATTTTTCTTTCTCAGCTCTCTCTGGGCAGTCTCTAATAAAATGATCTGGAGAACCACATCGAAAACATTCATTTGCTCTGCACGGACCAAAATGATTTCTACCACACCGCTGGCACTCGGGTTTAACAAATCTCATATTTCCCACACTAACCGCAAAAGTAGTCTGAGATTTAGGACCCACATTTCGCTTCTTAAAATTTCCATATGATTGCCCAGCTGAAACTTGGGAACGAGGATTCATATTTCTTGACTTTTCGGTTTGTTGTGAGGGTGCATTACTCATTGGTCTTTTTTTCCAATTTCGTGTTTCAGATTCTACCTTTTTCTTTTCCTTCAGTAATTCTTCAGCCTTGCAAGCTCGATCAACAAGTACTACAATTTCTTTTAGTTCAAGGATCCCAACAAATACATTAATGTCTTCGTTAAGCCCGTCTTCAAATCGTCGGCACATCTTGGCTTCTGTAGGAACATATTCCCTGGCATACTTACTTAATCGAACAAACTCTCTTTCATATTCTGAGACTGTCATATTACCTTGCTTCAGCTCAAGAAACTCTTTACATTTCTGATCAATAAATCTTTCACTAATATATTTCTTCCGAAACTCTTCTTGAAAGAATTCCCAGGTTACCCACTCTTTCGGTACCACTGAAATCAAAGTCTTCCACCAATTATAGGCTGAATCTCTCAACAAAGATGTAGCACATTTCAAACATTCTTCAGGTGTACAAGATAATTCATCAAATACCCGGATAGAATTTTCAAGCCAGAACTCTGCTTTCTCTGCATCATCATCAACATTTGCTCTAAATTCTTCAGCCCCTTGTTTACGAATTCTATCAACGGGGGTTCTATGAAATTTTATCATATCCACTCCTTGAGGCATTGGAGGCATAGGTTGAGGAATTGGGGGAGGTGGGGGAGGTCGTACATTTGGGTTCGTACGAACGAACTCAGTGTACCATGCACTCATCATTTGGAGAAAGGCTTCCCGATCCCTTTCTCCTCCTCCCTGACCAACAGTAGGAGGTGGGTTTTCAGTCGGTGCTGCCCCTTCAGCCGGAGCTGGCGCATTACTCTCTACTTCATCTGCCACAGCTGGATTGGGATCCATTTACTATATAAAAATTCATTTAAAAAGGTCAGAAGTCGTCACACTATCACAATTCATACATATGGCATGTATAGCAAAATCCGTACATACAACACGTAGTCCGATAACCGACTAAACTTGCTCTGATACAACAAAATGTAACGCCCCCACGCCCGAGACCATCACCGGAGTCGAGCTTTAGGGGTTACCGAACATAATTTATCAATTTAAGAACTTCAAATCATTTGTTTCTACATTCACAGCTTTCTAGCTACTCGCGTCACAGTTACAAGAAAAATCATATATTGAGTTATGAAACTCGAAATCAAGATCCGTAAATTTTTCCTAAATCTAGACTCATATATTTATTTACTAATTTTTTTCTAGAATTTTTGGTTGGGCCAATTAGTACAGTTTATTAGTTAAAGTCTCCCCTGTTTCAGGGTTCGACTGCTCTGACATATGTGTATTACGAATCAGATATCTCTCTATACAGAATTTCAATGACTACAAGGTTTTTTTATTAAAAATAGACTCAATAAGGAATCTTTAAATATAAATAAAACCTTATAATTATTTTTTTAAAATTTAATAAGAATTTTTAAAGTCAGAATAGGGGATCCAGAAATCACTCTGGCCCTGTTTCACAAAAGTTTAAATATCTCATAAAATATAATTTATATGCCTATTTTGTTCAATCCACATGAAAATAGACTCATTAAGCTTCAATGTCATAACTTACTCATTATTTAGTTTCATTTATACTATTTTTAGTGATTTTTCAAATTCATGTCATTGCTGCAGCAATATTCTGTTTTAAGGCAAGTTTCATCTTTCCATGAATTTTTATGAACTAGATAACCTATTAAACTTCCATAATATCAAACATGATCTAAATTAGCCATCACCATGACTTATCAATATCAAACATTTTCTCAACCAAACATGGCTATATCATAAAATTATTTACACAAAATAGGTATATTGCTATACATGCCATACTTAAGTAGTTGTACAAGCCATTTACCAAGATAAAAGTCCTTTGGATAGTGTGATCGAACTTTCGACCTGTCCCGATTCCTGAGCTGGCTTGTTCAAAACTACAGTGAATGAAAAGGAAGGAGTAAGCATAAATTCTTAGTAAGTTCATATGTAAATAACAAGTAACATAACAATACAAATATACCAAACAACTTTAGCATGGTATCACCAAAACATATATCACATTTCTAAACATCATTCATCATCTTACCACCTTATCGTTGTTTTATCTATTTTCAACCGGAGGGTTAAGAACATACCTGTCCAAAGTGTCCATTTCACAACACTTACCAAAACGTCACTTGCATCTTAAGTGTTCTTCTATTTCATTAGAAATTTCACCCGTTGAACACATCGGAATACAACTCGGATACACGGATAATTTGCACATAAGTGCCTCATATGTAATCAAGAAATCATGTAACCCGCCCCTAAGTGAACTCGGACTCAACTCAACAAGCTCGGGCGTTCACATCCATAAGTGAACTCGGTCTCAACTCAACGAGTTCGGATGCCTAGTTACATCTCACAAACTCGGACTCAACTCAACGAGTTCGGACATTCGCATCCATAGGTGAACTCAGACTCAACTCAACGAGTTCGGATGCTCAACCATCCTAGTGACATGTCACTTGTATCCTAATCTATTCCTAAGGTTCAAACGGGCTTTTTCCCTCGATCTCATATTTGTCGTCTTCCATGGAATATCGGAACCAATACTTGGTAGCAATTCATATTTATCAAGTAGTAAACATAATTTGCATATTACTCAACATTAACCACAAAGCATAATATTTCACGATTAAAAATCAGCGTATCATATAATTAACATCAATAACTTAAAAATAACAATTATGCTACATTATTTACACATGAACTAACCTTGGTACCAAAATATAAAGATTTTTGCAATTTAGTCCACAATCTTTTCTTTTCCTCGATCGCGACTTGAATCTCGTTTCTCTTGATCTATAATGCCAAATTAATCTTATTTAATACATACATTCATCAAAACAGCATTTAATACAAACTTTGGAAAAATTACACTTTTGCCCTTAAACTTTTGCATAATTACACTTTTGCCTCTAGGCTCGGGAATTAAACTTTATTCCTTATTCTTATGTTTTATAACATGCTGATCACTTTTCCCTTCTATGGCAACATCAAATTCTCTCTCTAACATATACTTGTGACTATTAGGTATTTTTGCCGATTAAGCTCTTTTACTCGTTTTCACTCAAACCGAGTAGCACAAGTTGTCTAACAAAATTTAAAACCTCATATTCTATCATAAAACATCAAAATACACAAATTTCACCTATGGGTATTTTTCCAAATATAAACCCTAGGTTGAATTATTGCTAACATAAGCTTAATCGAGCTACCGGGATTCTAAAAACGTAAAGAACATTAAAAACGGGGCTTGGAATCACTTACTATGGAGCTTGGAAGCTTGAAACAAACCCTAGATATGGAGAACCCTTGAAATTTCGGCCTAATGAAGAAGATGGACAAAAATTGGCTTTTAATTTTGTTTTTAATTCATTTTAATAACTAAATGACCAAAATACCCTTACTACTAAACTTTCCAAAAATTCCTTCGATGTCCTAATTTTGTCCATGAACTTAAAATTGGTCAAATTTCTATTTAAGACCTCCTCATTAATATTCCAGAACAATTTCATACTAAAAACTTCTAGAATGCAAGTTTTGCAACTTATTCGATTTAGTCCCTACTTTCAATTTAAGCACTTTAGGCATAGAATTTCATCACGAAATTTTCACACAATCATGCAATCATATCATAATCATCAAAATAATTATAAAATAATTATTTCTATCTCAGATTTGTGGTCACGAAACCACTATTCTGATTAAGCTCTAATTCAGGATATTACATGAATTGTGTTAGGTTTCAGTTCAAAATTATTTGCAGCAATAATAGGTCTAACTATACTTGACTCAGTTCCTATTAAAGAAGGTTTAGCATAGTCATACATAGGACATGGAGTAGGATTTTGATTAGCTGCAATTGCAGGAGGTAGCTGATTGCCTTGGTTTTCAGCCATCGCTTCGATTGGGGGTTAAGTATCATCTTTTTGCTCGTTCTCCGTGTATCTTAAGCTTCGCCTTATTTCTCTTTGGTTTCTACAAACTGTGCGATCGATTTCTTCGTCAAACAGTAATGGTCTCGACGGGTTTTTTCTAGTCATAAACTATGAAAACATGCCAAGAGAAGGAAAAAGGAAGTTAATAAATAATAATTAAATTAAATTAAATTGCAGGAAAGATAATGGCTAAAGTAATAAAAATTGAGTGTTCCTAATATTTCAGTTCCCCGGCAACGGTGCCAAAAACTTGATTGCGAGGTTTCGTGATAGGTTTTAAATATTTATAATTGCTTGTTCTTGGACTAACTATTATCGCGATGTTGGCAAGTGTACCTATCGAACAGTAGTATAGTTTTAGCAAGACCGGATTGTCGAACCCAAAGGAACTAAAAGTACTAGTAATAACTGTCTTTTTATTATCTAGCCTAAGAATAAAGAGATTTTGTTTTAATTAACTAATTATCTAAACTAAGAACTCACAGAGAAAAGAATTAGGGAACTGCTTTTGGGAAAATAGATTGAATAAAGACAATACCTAAGGAAAAATCCACCTAGAGTTTACTTGTTCCCTAAGTTATGTTATTACCCCTATTCAAGACTAATAACGTCTAATCCCTATTTTGAATAACTGAGACTTTTCTCTAATTAACACTCTAAAGTTGCATTAACTCGATCTATGGATCTCCTTATTAGGTTTCACCCTAATCCGAAAAAATCTTGACACCCTATTTCTAGGTGCGCAATCAACTCCACTTAATTATGATAAAAGTACTCTTAGACAGGGTCTATTCCTCCTCTGAATAAGAGCATGTCTTGAATCTGTATCCTGGGATATCAAAACAAGAATTAAGAACACATAATTAAGAACAAGTTAAATATTTATCATACGATTCAGAAAATAATAACAAGATTCGTCTTAGGTTTCATTCCCCTTAGGTATTTAGGGGTTTTGGTTCATAACTAAATAAGAAAACATCTCAGAAGAATAAAGAATACAAAACATAAAGAAAACCCAAAACTCCTGAAGGGAAATTGAGGAGAGATCTTCAGTCTTGATGATGAATCCTGGCTTCCGAGATGGATCAATCGGCTTCCTTGGTGTATTCCTTACCCCCTCTTCTCCCTCCCCCTTTTCTCCTCTTCTAGGGTGTATTTATAGGCTTTGAATGCCTATAAGCCCTCAAAAGTGGCCTTGTACAAATTGGACTCAACTTGGGCTCAGTAGGGACACGCCTGTGTGACAAGATCGTGTGTGATTACTTCAGGCCGTGTTCGAGCCTGTTAAAATGGCACAGGCGTGTGCTATACCCGTGTGAATCGTGCTTCAATTCTGCCAGATTAACATGTGTGGTCTGCCCGTGTGAGGAGGTCCAGGCCATGTTGATTTCGTACTTTGGCCTATTTTCTCTGTTTTTGGCCCGTTTCTCGTTCCTTTCACTCTCCTATGCTCTCCTAAGTATAAAACATGAAATTAAAGCATTAGGAGGATCGAATTCACCAATTCTAATGAGAAATCATCCATAAAATGCATTAAACATGTGGTCAAAATATGTATAATTTACAGTTTATCAAGGAGCTAGATGAATGGCGAACACATACACAGAGAACACACAATAAACCAAAACTACGCTAGAACGAGCTCGATAACTTTCCAAATCAACTTAAGGTTGGCGATAAAGTCTTATTAGATGCTGCAGATCCTCACATTATCACTGCCAGACCAGATGAAGAAATCCCTCTTATGGTACTTAGTATTTTTCCATTCGGTACAATTGAGGTAAGTCACCCCAAGTTCGGCACTTTTAAGGTAAACAGCACCCGTTTAAAACCTTATTTTGATGAGATTGATAGCAAGAATGAGGAGTATAAACTCTTCGAACCACCATGACCATTCAATGGAGAGGTAAGTCGAGCTTAGACTATAAATAAACGCTTCTCGGGAGGCAACTCGAGCACTAACAATATTAATTTCTTTAAATTATAGTATTTAACACCTAACTTACTAATAGAGATCTTGAATATAGGTTTTTCCACAAAGACACGGCCAAGCACACAAGCGTGCTTAGGGCCGTGTGAAAACAGGGCAAAAGATTTCCTCAACACGGGCTACGATAAAACACCACGGCCGTGCGACATGGCCATGGTCGAACTTGCCAAAACAACATGGGCATGTGACACGCCCGTGTGGAAGAACCGTGGGTGAACCTGTTAAAATAGCACGGGCGTGCGACATGCCCGTGTCTAGTACCCATGGTCGAACCTGTTAAATTAAGACGGACGTGGACCTTGCATACATGGGCGTGGAAGAAGAGAATGAAGCTAAACACAGTCGTTTGACACGGCCGTGTACATCTATACGCCCAAGGAACACGGGCGCGTACTAAATATCAGACGCGCCTAAATTCAAAATTCTCAAATCACACGGGCTGAAATTGTGGAATACGGGCGTGTTACCTGGCCGTGTGCCCCAAAATTTATAAAAACCCTGCACTATTCATTGTCTTCTCCATCCAAAAACCCTAACCCTAGTCGCTGCAAGTCCACACGACCTCCCCGCCAAGCCCGTGTGCCGCATCCAACTCCATTTTTGCCACTCATTCTCCCTTTTCTAGCGTTTGTTTACTTTTTTTCCCTTTAATTGCACTCATTTTTCATGTTAGTTATCATAGAACTATGCATTTTTCATGATTATTTTCATCTTTCTATCACTCACACTTTATTCATAGAACAAGCTATTATCTTTTTTATATGCAAATTCTTACTCTTTATATGATTTCTCTACTTTATTTGATTAGTTAGAAGTAAATATTCATGATTAGAATAATAGACATACGCATGCCTTTAGTGTTAACATTTTTCATCTATCACGCATGTTGCATTCCATGAAATTCGTTGCCATTTTCACGCCATACAATTGATTGCTTTGATTAACTTGTTGGTTTTAGTAGTTGCTGAAATTATGATTGTTATTTACAATTTGACTTCATTTAACTTTGATAATTCCTTAAGATGAATTAATGGTTTTGATTGCAGGTACCATGTCGTCTTCACGAGGAAACGCCGTATTGCTTCCAAGAAACAGAAGGGAGCGTCATCTTCCTCAGGTATAACCACGAAAATTCGTCACCCTCTCCTATAGTTCCCTCGTGGGCCGCAGGAAGAACTTTTCCAAATACTTTTGGCCTAACCTTTAATTACGGGCCGCTGCATCAACTAGGCTGCCGTAGAACAAGTTCAGTTGGTTGATGTGATTCAGGCCGTCCTAACCACCGACCCTTGGGAGCTGTTCTTTGGGATCATCGAGCCAACGTACCTCGAGCTCACGATGGAACTATGCTCAACGTTCCATCTTCAGACCGTATGACAAACTACGATGATCCCGGCATGGTCCAACTTCACCTAGGTGGATTAATCCGCAGCTAAGCGTCCTAGAGTTCGGTGCTACACTGGGCTTATATACAGAGGAGTTCAAGGAGGAGAATGAACTACATCCTCTCACTCGCCACATACACTTCTCTCCCTCGAAGTGCTGGCACACTTTGGCCCCTGGCGCGGCCTCCTACAATCCTAGCCACTCCAAGGCATCAATTCTCCCACCTTCCCTGAGGTACCTACATTCCATTTTTGCTCACATGATTACAGGAAGGCGAGAGAGCACTGGCGTCGTCAACACTCACGACGCCTACTTTTTATGGTGTATGTTGCACGGGTACGTCATCGACCTTGCCTATTTCATCGCCCTCGTGATTCAGTGTAATACCCCTACCCGTATTCATTGCCGGAATAGGGTACGAGGCATTACCGGAGTTTACGAATTAATTTTTTTTTCAATTCAACATATTTTCATGATAGATTCGTGCATTTATATAAGATAACGTCATCACATATCTATAACCAAGTTTGTTAACCATACTAATGGCTAACTTTACATTCATTTCACGTTAACATTTACTTTGTTAGGTTATACATGCCATTGATTTCCAAAATAAAGTTTCTTTATATACCGAAATCCTGAGGTTGACATGTGATGTGTCTCCGACCAAATCCGACCTCCGAGCTCTTAATGCTACAAAACAGGGAAAAAGGAAACGGGGTAAGCACTTTGTGCTTAGTAAGCTCATGTAACAAGAATTATACTTACCTAATATTTTCAATACAATATAATAAACATTCATATATCCATTCAATGCATTATTACCCTAACATGCACAAACTCAACATTCAAGTTAGTACAATAATTTCCATTATCAATAATATATATATACCATGATTGATGTACTCATCAATACCATGATTTTCATTCCCTTATTATTTTTCATATTTATCCCGTTGAATTTATCGAAATTTCGATGGATTTTCAGAGGTACACTTTTAGTGTACAATCCCGGGTCCGTCAATTCATATTCACGTGCGCACATTTCCATTTCAGAGAGCACACTCCCGCGAACCTCAACCTTGCAGCGGGATTACCAGTCCAGGCTAAATCCCCTGCAATATAAACTCATAGAGTATTGTCGGGATTACCAGTCCAGGCTAAATCCCCTGCAACGACAATTACTCTAATGAGCTTGGATCTGAATTACCAGTCCAGGCTAAATTCAGACCCTAATTCGGATTACCCGTCCGGGCTAAATCCATTTTTCACATATTCTTCGGGAGGGCTATATCAAGATAGGATCACCCGTTCGGGCTAGATCCTTTTTACCGTCAATTCTTTTTCAGAGATCAATCGAATTTTCCTTTCATTCAAACGAGATTTCTTCCCCTTTTTATCAAATATATCAATGTTTCACCAATTTTCATACAATGAATATTCAAATCATATTCACATAAATAACATACAATCTCAAGCATTTAAGAATATAATTCAAGTTACATGAACTTACCTCGATACTTGTTTGTAAACAGTAAAAATCTATTAATCCCGAACTTTTTCCTTTCCTCGATCTAGCTTCGTATTTGAATCTTCTGGATCTAAATAAATAAATTTAATTATCAATTTAATACATTTCATGTTCAATATGCAACATTCTCTATAATTCAACTATTATTTATAGTTCATTCAAAGCTGTCTACTTGAGTCATAGTCACTAAATTATTTATAACTTGAGCTATGGAACTCCAAATTAAGATCCGTTAATTTTCCCTGAAACTAGACTCATATATATTTTTACCATAAAATTTTCAGAATTTTTGTTTAGCCAATCAGTACAGTTTATTCTTCAAAGTCACCCCTATTCTGTTGTCTAACAGTTCTGACCCTTCTTCAGTAAAAATAAATTATCTCTTTATACAGAATTCAAATGATGTTCTTGTTTGTTTATATTAACAATAGACTCATTCAGAATTATAGACATATAAATTTAAGTCCCTAATTATTTTTATTCAATTTTTTATAATTTTTCAAAGTCAGAACAGGGGAACCCGAATTCATTCTGACCTTGTCTCACAAAATTCATTATATCTCAAAATTTACAAATCCATTGCTTACAATATTTCTCTATGAGAAACTAGACTCAATAAGATTTAATTCCATATTTTTTTCATCTTCTAATTCGATTCCTACAATTTTGGTGATTTTTCAAAGTTAGTCTACTGCTGCTGTCCAAACTGTTTTAGTGCAAGCTGTTTATTACCATTTTTCCCCTAAGCTTTTAATAAATGATAATTTCGTCCCTACTCAATTAGCCTCTCAATTGAGCTGATTTTTCTCAATTAACATTTTATTCTATCACCTTAAACTAGTTTACAACCTTTAGGAATCATAATTTCAGCAATAGACTTTAATTCCAAACATTTTCACAATTAGGTCCCAAAAATCAATTTCCATTGAAATTGCCTAATAAAATCATCTCATAAACAAATTAAAGCTTTAATTTCATTCTATTTCATCATAAACTTACAGCACTCAACCATGGCGACTTTAAATTTCATCCATGAAATCAAAAACTAATGAATTTAATAGTAGGATCTAGTTGTAAAAGTCTTAGAAACACAAAAATTACAAGAAAAAGGCAAGGATTAACTCACTTGGTGCAAAAATTATGAAATACCAGCTTAGAGAACCCTCCTATGGCGTTTTTAGCTGCTGGAATTGAAGAGAAATGAAGAGAAATCTAGATATTTCCTATTTAGTCCTAGTTTTATTTAGTTAATTTTGCAATATTCCAATTTTACCCTTAATTTATCAATTTTTCTGCTGATTTCATACCCTTGCCGTCCAGCCCAAATAACTTTTGGGTCTAATTGCCTTTTATATCCTTTCTCATTAGACTAATAAGCTATTTAATCACTCTAGCAACTTTTACACCTATTACAATTCAGTCCTTTTCATTTAATTGACTACCCAAACATTAAAATTTCCTAACGAAATTTTAATACCACATTAATAACATTTCATAAATATTTATAAAATTATTTTTGACTCGGTTTTACGAGATAGAGGTCCCGATACCTTATTTTACCCAATTTCTTCAATAATTTCTTTTTCTAACTAATCACTAAATTGATAAAATTTTCCTATCAATATTTCATACGATTTTCCTATCATATAAAATTTCAAGCAAAAATATTGAAATAAATTTCTCTTTAAATCGGATTTGTGGTTACGAAACCACTGTTCTGATAACATTGAATTTACGCCATTACAACTCTCCCCTCCTTTTAAGGATTTTCGTCCTCGAAAATCTTACCAGTAAAGAGGTTTGGGTATTGTTTCCTCATTGCCTCCTCCGGTTCCCATGTTGCTTCCTTAATCCCGTGCTTTTGCCACAATACTTTCACCAAATTTATCTTTTTATTTCTAAGCTCTTTTGTCTCCCGTGCCAATATCTTGACCGGTTCTTCACTGTAAGTCATATCCGGTTGAATCTCTACTTCTGTTGGAGAAATAACATGTGAAGGATCTGATCGATATCGTCGTAACATAGATACATGAAAAACATTATGGATTCTATCAAGTTCCGGTGGTAATGCCAATCGATAAGCGACCGGTCCAATTCTTTCTATGATTTCATAGGGCTCGATAAATCTTGGACTCAATTTACCCTTTCGACCGAATCGAAGAACTTTCTTCCAAGGAGACACTTTCAGAAATACCTTGTCACCGACTTAAAATTTAATCTCTTTTCGCTTAAGGTCGGCATATGATTTTGACGATCGGAAGCTGCTTTTAGACTATCTCGAATAACCTTTACTTTTTCTTCTGTTTCCCGGATCAAATCAACCCATGTATCTTCCTTTCACTGAGCTCTGTCCAATATAACGGTGTTCTACATTTTCTACCATACAAAGCTTCATACGGAGCCATTTAATACTAGACTGATAACTGTTATTGTAAGCAAATTCAATCAAAGGTAGATACCTCTCCAATTACCTTCAAACTCTAGTATACAACATCGGAGCATATCTTCCAATACTTGAATTACACGCTCAGATTGACCATCTGTCTGAGGATGAAATGCAGTGCTGAAATACAACTGAGTACCCAAGGCTTCTTGCAATTTGTCCCAGAAACGAGACGTAAATTGGGGATCTCTATCTGATATAATGGAGACAGGTACTCCATGTAACCTGACAATCTCAGATATGTACAGTTCAGCTAGTTTATCTAAAGAATAATCCATACGTACCGGAATAAAGTGAGCTGACTTTGTCAATCGGTCTACAATCACCCAAATAGCATCTTTTTTCCTCGGAGACAAAGGTAGCCCCGATACAAAATCCATAGTGATTCTTTCCCATTTCCATTTCGGTATAGTAATTGGCTGAAGTAACCCCGAAGGTACCTGATGTTCATGTTTAACTTGTTGAGATATTAAACACCTTGATACAAACTCAGAGATATCACGTTTCATTCCCGACCACCAGTACATCTTTTTTTCAGATCATTATACATTTTATTACTCCCCGGATGTACAGACATAGTACTACTGTGGGCCTCGCGTAGAATCTTCTATATGAGCTCTGAATTCTGAGGTACACATACCCTACCTCTGAATAATAAACAATCATCAGAACCAATCTGAAATTCAGAATCATTACCTGACTCACATTGTGCCCGTTTAACCTGTAACTTCTCATCATTCTTCTGAGCTTCACATATTTGCTGTAAAAATGTCAGTTTAGCTCTCAATTCAGCTAGGATTGAACCATCATCAATCAATGATAACCGGGTATTCATAGCTCGTAAAGCAAATAGAGATTTCTGGCTCAAAGCATCAGCTACAACATTAGCCTTACCCGGATGGTAATCAATAATCAAATCATAGTCCTTTATCAGTTCAAGCCACCTGCGCTGTCTCAAATTCAAATCTTTCTATGTCATCAAATATTTCAAGCTTTTATGATCAGTATAAGTATGACATTTCTCACCGTACAAGTAATGCCGCCATATCTTCAGCGCAAATACAATAGCAGCTAATTCAAGATCATGTACTGGGTAATTTCTTTCATGTGGTTTAAGTTGTCTTGAAGCATAGGCTATTACTTTACCTTCTTGCATCAAAACATAACCTAAACCATTTAATGAGGCATCACTGTAAATAACAAATTCATTACCCGGTTCAGGCTGCACTAATACAGGTGCTTTCGTTAATAGGTCTTTCAATCGGTTGAAACTTTGTTGACATTCATTAGTCCACTCGAACTTTACATCTTTCTGCAATAATCGAGTCATTGGAGAAGCTATCATAGAGAATCCCTGTACAAATCTCCGATAATAACCAGCTAAACCCAAGAAACTTCTAACTTCAGATATATTCTTCGGTGGACTCCAATTGACAATAGCTGAGATTTTACTTGGATCTACCCTGATGCCTTCGGCAGATACAATGTGTCCAAGAAAACTCACTTCTCGAAGCCAAAATTCACATTTACTGAATTTAGCATACAACTGCTTCTCTCGTAGAATTTGCAACACAATTCTCAAATGTTCTGCATGTTCTACTTCATCCCGAGAATAAACCAAAATATCATCAATGAATACTACTAAAAATCTGTCTAAGTACGGTCTAAATATCCGGTTCATCAAATCCATGAACACTGCAGGTGCATTAGTTAGCCCAAACGGCATAACTAGAAACTCATAATGCCCGTACCTGGTTCTAAAGGCTGTTTTTGGCACATCTGACTCCTTTACCCGTAACTGATAATAACCTGATCGAAGATCAATCTTTGAAAACATAGTAGCACCTTTCAGCTGATCAAATAAATCATCAATCCGGGGTAACGGGTACTTATTCTTTATGGTTACTTTATTAAGCTACCGATAGTCGATAGACCCATCTTTCTTTTTCAAAACAGAACCGGAGTACCCCAAGGTGAATGACTCGGTCGAACAAAACCCCTGTCAACAAGCTCTTGCAATTGTGTCTTTAACTCTTTTAATTCTATAGGAGCCATCCGGTACGGAGCTATGGAGATCGGAGGAGTTCCCGGAATCAAATCTATAGAAAATTCCACTTCTCTTTCTGGTGGCAATCCTGGTAATTCTTCTGGAAACACATCAGAAAATTCACATACCACTGGAACTGCCTGTATCTTTGACTCAGATACCTTGGTGTCGAGTACATAAGCCAAGTAAGCATCATACCCCTTTTTGACATACCTCTGTGCTGCAATTACTGAAATCATATCAGGTAACCCCTCTGTCTGATCAGATTTAACCCGGAGCAACTCACCATTCTGACATTTTAACACAATATATTTTTGTTTACAATTTACTACCGCATCATGCTGGGTTAACCAATCCATACCCAATATCACGTCAAATTCATCAAATGGCAGTAATATCAAATCAGCCGGGAAACAATAACCTCTTACCATCAGTGGACAATTTTTACAAATTTTATCCACTAACACAGACTGGCCCAGGGGGTTCGAGACTTTAACCACAAATTCAGTAGGTTCAACAGATAAATTTTTAACAATTGCAAGTTTAACACATATATATGAATGCGTAGAACCAGGATCAATCAATGCAGTAATATCAGTATCAAGTAAAGAAAATGTACCAGTAATAACATCAGGTGCTGAAGCATCTTCTCTGGCACGAATGGCATATGTCCTAGCAGGTGCTCGTACCTCAGGCCTACCTATAGTATCTTTTGTAGCTCCTCGACTACCACTGACATTACCGAATGGTCGAGGTGGTCTGCCCCTCGAAACTAGATTACTCGGCTTCGATATATGTTCAACTTCTTTTTCAACCCTTTCTGGACAATCTCTGAGGAAATGGTCAAAAGAACCACATCGGTAACAAGCCCCACTCTTAAATCGGCATTCACCAAAATGAGCTTTATTACAGTACTGGCATCTCGGTTTAGGAGTGCCAACACTGCCAACACTGGTCACTGATGGAGTAGAAGGCCTTGGATTAGTGCGTTGAGAACCTCGTTCTTTGCCCGAATACCCAATGGCTGAAGTAGAACGATCCTGATATTTCTTCAATTTCTTTGAAGCAGAAAACTGGGATTTTCCCATCGGTCTTTTACTAAAAATTCGAGCTTCCCTCTCAGCCTGTTTCTTTTCTTTACTCAATTCTTCTGCTTTATAAGCTCTCTCTGCCAATGTAGCAAACTCTCGAATATCAAGAATTCCGATCAGTAACTTAATGTCTTCATTCAACCCTTCTTCGAATCGTTTGCACATTTCAACTTCTGACTGTACCCATTCTCGAGCATATTTACTCAATCGAACAAATTCTCTTTCATATTCAGATACTGATCTATTGCCCTGTTTTAGCTCAAGAAATTCTTTTCTTTTCTGGTCGAGGAACCTCTGGCTGATATATTTTTTTCTGAACTCGGTCTGAAAGAATTCCCATGTAATTTCTTCTTTCAGAACAATTGAAGCTTTAGTATTTCACCAATGGTAAGCTGTATCTTTTAGCAGTGAGACGACACATTTCAGACATTCTTCTGGTGTACAAGATAATTCTTCCAGAACCCGAGTAGTATTTTCTAACCAGAATTCAGCCCGTTCGGAATCATCATCAACTGCTGCTCGAAATTTTCGGCCCTATATTTTCGAATTTTATCTACTGGAGCTTTCCCTTTTCTGACAGATTCAGTACCTGTACCTTGTGGGATCTCGGGAACCGGTGAAGGAGCAAGAGGGGGAGCTTGAACTTGCTGCACTACAGGGTTAGTTCTTAAGTATTGATTAAACCATTCATTCATCATTTGAAAGAAGGCTGTTTTTGACTCCTCCCCTCGACCCTCTGTCTCGGGCCTTCTACTGCTAGTTTCTTCTCTTTGTACTGAAGCCGGAGCATGACTCCCAGCTTCCTCAGATTGAGCTCGGTCGGATGACATTACTATAAGAAAAACACATTTTAAATGGTCAGGAGATATCACACTATCAATAATAATTTAAATGGCATGTATAGCTAATCTCGTATTTGCTACATCGGTCCTAGAACCGGCTAAACCGTAGCTCTGATACCAATAAATGTAATACCCCTACCCTGATTTATTTCCGAAATAGGGTACGAGGCATTACCGGAGTTTACGAATTAATTTTTTTTTTCAATTCAACATATTTTCATGATAGATTTGTGCATTTATATAAGATAACGTCATCACATAACTATAACCAGGTTTGTTAACCATACTAATGGCTAACTTTACATTCATTTCACGTTAACATTTACTTTGTTAGGTTATACATGCCATTGATTTCCAAAATAAAGTTTCTTTATATACCGAAATCCTGAGGTTGACAGTGTGATGTGTCTCCGACCAAATCCGACCTCCGAGCTCTCAACGCTACAAAACAGGGAAAAAGGAAATGGGGTAAGCACTTTGTTCTTAGTAAGCTCATGTAACAAGAATTATACTTACCTAATATTTTCAATACAATATAATAAACATTCATATATCCATTCAATGCATTATTACCCTAACATGCACAAACTCAACATTCAAGTTAGTACAATAATTTCCATGTATCAATAATATATATATACCATGATTGATGTACTCATCAATACCATGATTTTCATTCCCTTATTATTTTTCATATTTATCCCGTTGAATTTATCGGAATTTCGATGGATTTTCAGAGGTACAATTTTAGTGTACAATTCCGGGTCCGTCAATTCATATACATGTGCGCACATTTCCATTTCAGAGAGCACACTCCCGCGAACCTCAACCTTGCAGCGGGATTACCAGTCCAGGCTAAATCCCCTGCAATATAAACTCATAGAGTATTGTCGGGATTACCAGTCCAGGCTAAATCCCCTGCAACGACAATTACTCTAATGAGCTTGGATCTGAATTACCAGTCCAGGCTAAATTCAGACCCTAATTCGGATTACCCGTCCGGGCTAAATCCATTTTTCACATATTCTTCGAGAGGGCTATATCAAGATAGGATCACCCGTTCGGGCTAGATCCTTTTTACCGTCAATTCCTTTTCAGAGATCCATCGAATTTTCCTTTCATTCAAACGGGATTTCTTCCCCTTTTTATCAAATATATCAATGTTTCACCAATTTTCATACAATGAATATTCAAATCATATTCACATAAATAACATACAATCTCAAGCATTTAAGAATATAATTCAAGTTACATGAACTTACCCGATACTTGTTTGTAAACAGTAAAAATTTATTAATCCCGAACTTTTTCCTTTCCTCGATCTAGCTTCGTATTTGAATCTTCTGGATCTAAATAAATAAATTTAATTATCAATTTAATACATTTCATGTTCAATATGCAACATTCTCTATAATTCAACTATTATTTATAGTTCATTCAAAGCTGTCTACTTGAGTCATAGTCACTAAATTATTTATAACTTGAGCTACGGAACTCCAAATTAAGATCCGTTAATTTTCCCTGAAACTAGACTCATATATATTTTTACCATAAAATTTTCAGAATTTTTGGTTTAGCCAATCAGTACAGTTTATTCTTCAAAGTCACCCCTGTTCTGTTGTCTAACAGTTCTGACCCTTCTTCACTAAAAATAAATTATCTCTTTATACAGAATTCAAATGATGTTCTTGTTTGTTTCTATTAACAATTAGCCTCTCAATTGAGCTGATTTTTAGTGCTGCTGCTGCTGTCCAAACTGTTTTAGTGCAAGCTGTTTATTACCATTTTTCCCCTAAACTTTTAATAAATGATAATTTCGTCCCTACTCAAGTAGCCTCTCAATTGAGCTGATTTTTCTCAATTAACATTTTATTCTATCACCTTAAACTAGTTTACAACCTTTAGGAATCATAATTTCAGCAATAGACTTTAATTCCAAACATTTCACAATTAGGTCCCAAAAATCAATTTCCATTGAAATTGCCTAATAAAATCATCTCATAAACAAATTAAAGTTTTAATTTCATTCTATTTCATCATAAACTTACAGAACTCAACCATGGTGACTTTAAATTTCATCCATAAAATCAAAAACTAATGAATTTAATAGTAGGATCTAGTTGTAAAAGTCTTAGAAACACAAAAATTACAAGAAAAGGCAAGGATTAACTCACTCGGTGCAAAAATTATGAAATACCAGCTTAGAGAACCCTCCTATGGCATTTTTAGCTGCTGGAATTGAAGAGAAATGAAGAGAAATCTAGATATTTCCTATTTAGTCCTAGTTTGATTTAGTTAATTTTGCAATATTCCAATTTACCCTTAATTTATCAATTTTTCTGCTGATTTCATACCCTTGCCGTCCAGCCCAAATAACTTTTGGGTCTAATTGCCTTTTATATCCTTTCTCATTAGACTAATAAGCTATTTAATCACTCTAGCAACTTTTACACCTATTACAATTCAGTCCTTTTCATTTAATTGACTACCCAAACATTAAAATTTCCTAATGAAATTTTAATACCACATTAATAACATTTCATAAATATTTATAAAATTATTTTGACTCGGTTTACGAGATAGAGGTCTCGATACCTTATTTTACCCAATTTCTTCAATAATTTCTTTTTCTAACTAATCACTAAATTGATAAAATTTCCTATCAATATTTTCATACGATTTTCCTATCATATAAAATTTCAAGCAAAAATATTGAAATAAATTTCTCTTTAAATCGGATTTGTGGTTACGAAACCACTGTTTCGATAACATTGAATTTACGCCATTACATTCAGCACCAGACAGAGCGGCATAGGAAGGGGTCATCTCTATTTGCCCCTACATGACTCGGTTGGCTCGACACTTCGGGCTTCTTGACACCGCGGCCCAAGAATCATCCTTGACCCTCATTGGCCAGATGTCTCCACAAGGCATCTCGAGCATACTTAGCATGAGGATGATCGAGAGGCATTGAGGAACCTACCCTCCTCAATATCGTTTCGCCCAATCTACAGAGGAGGAGGCCTACGAGGACATTCCTGATGATGTCCTTCCGCAGCACGAGACCCACCATCCCAGCCACCACCACCCTCTCGTCTAATTCATGCGGCGGCTTCATATGCTGACATCTCTGAGCGCCTCACTCGAGTCGAGCAACAGTGTTTTCAATGATTTGACAACATTGATGCTACTCTATAGCATATTTGTCAGCACCTCCACATCTCATCGCCAGCCCCACCTCGCGAACCATCCAGCGATGAAGATGTTTAAAAATATTTATTTATTATTTTATGTTTTCAATTTTTATTAAAACTACTTTTTATTTTTATTATATTTTAGAATTTTATTTTTAATTATCAATTTCGGTTATTTCTTTATGAGTAATTATTCTTCCTAATATTCCCTAAAAAGTTCCTGATCTTATCACAGTTATATAGAGCTCTTAAGCTCATCATCGCATAGAAACTAAAAACTCCACCGGGAAAGGTTCTCCATGACTGCCATGTCCCGATCGACCACGACCATAGCTACCACTAGATATAATATTCTTTCGGCGCAGGACTTATGGACTAATGAACCTCTACCACCGCTGAAGTATCCTCCTCCACTTTTGTACCGATTACTCTCCAAAACTCCAGTTCGAGGGATTCATCATACAGGAAGTTTCACTTCTCTCCCTATCTTATTTTTATATTCTAATATCTATCTTTGTACATTGAGGGCAATGTACATCTTAAGTGTGGGGGGTATTTATTTCATTATCAGAAAAATCCCTGAATGACTACCTTGTTTTCTTGGAAAGCTCTCATATCATATTTAGGATAAATTTTGATTAATTTATGACGATGATTGATATATTTTGAATTAAACATAGGCATTTATGCATTGATTGTTTAAACCTCAAGACATTAGAGAATCAAGCATGATAAGTTGATTTTTAAGAATTTAAAATTTTAGGTTGTTTCCCCAAAGTTAGATATTACTTTGAGTTAGAATTCACAAGTTTTAAACATCAAAAAGCCATAATTTTTGTGAGATTTTTAAGCCTTTTGAGCATCTATTAATTCTTTCATGCTCACTTTTATTATTGCTTTGAGTGCGTCAATATCGAACTGTTATTCTAGAACTTGCTTGATTATGCATGTCAAGACCACACCATTGATTTGATATGTCAAAATAATTAAGGCACTTAGGATTAACCCACTCATGCCATGAAAAGCGTACCTCCACGACTAACCCTTAGTAAACCCCCTTGAGCCTAATGTGACAGCCCAAAATTGACCCTAGTTGGGAAGTGGTTTCGGGACCGCTAAACCGAGTCACCGAAAGGTTTGAATGTGATGTTTATTGTCTAGAATATGTAATCATGAATGTGTGAAAATTTCAAGCTTTGATTTAGTCGATTGCATGTGAATTTAGTCAATAGGACTTATATGAGAAAATTTTAAAATGTGATAGGTCAATGCGTAAGGACCTATTAGTGCATGTGGAAAAAAGGGGGGACTTGCATGTCAAATTCCCCCCCTAATAAGTAGTGGCCGGCCATGCTATGGGTGGAAACATGTTGGGAACATGTTGGCCTAGTGAGGTATGTAGGATAAATATAATAAGAAGTATGGGGAATAAAGAAATGGAAAAAGGAAAGGATGTGTGTAATTGTTTCTTCCCCTCCCCATTGCCGTGAGAGTAAGAAAGAAAACAAAGAAAAAAAAGGTGTCCATCTTTCTTCATTTCCCCTTGGCCGAATGTTCTAAGAAGAAAGAAAACAAGTTGTTTCTTTGGTTCTTCTGGCCGAATTGAAAGGAAGAAGAAGGGTGAAGCAATCGGTCATCTTAGTCACTATTAAGGTAGAAGTTTACTAGCTTTTGAATTTTATTGATATTGAGTGAGTATCAATGATTTTTGTAAACATGTTGAAATTTCGATTTGTGAGTATGTTTTCGGCTATAAAGATTATAGTTGATTGTTTCATGCTAAATTAGATGATTTGTTGCTCACTCTTATATCTTGAGTTCCTTTCTTGTTTACCATAGACCCCAAGTATGTTATGGTATTGGAGGTTATGATAGAAGCTAATGAGTGAGAGTTTGATAGGCACCATGAGGTTAACTTCATGAGATTGTAAGCTTGTAAGTTGGATGATGAAATTCATGCTTTGTGAAGGTAAAAGGAGTAGAAGGAGCATTCGGCCATGAAGAAAAAAAAAGAGAGCAAAGGGGAAATTTATGATGAATTAAGTGTTAAATGGAATGAAAATGATATTATATGGGGGTATGTATATTCGGCCATATGAGTAAATATATAGATGATGTTAAATTTGATTATGTATAATGGGCATTAAGATGTGGAACATAAGAAATGTAGTATATGTGGATTTACATGATGTTATAGTTGACATTGTGCATATACACATGCATTCGGCCATCTAATTGAGTATGAAGGTGTGTTAAATCTAATTGTGATGCCCATTCCGAAGTATATATATACATATATATATACATAAGTATGCCATTCGTGATGTTACCTTAATTATGTGTGTAATCGACTAATGGGTAATTAGTGTGGATGGTTGCCGAATATACAACATACATATGCATGTGTAATTGAATTATGAATGTTTAGCAAGATGGTTAAACTAGTTGATTTATTGATCAAGCTCAAGGAGTTAAAGGAGGAGAATTGAGCAAAGGCAAAGAAAAGATCATCGAGTAGCCGAGTTGGAACCATCTTACCCAACACGAGGTAAGTCATTAAGCATGTAGTTGGTATTATTTCAAATGGTCATAAGTTTATGTATTGATGCTGAATGGAATGAATAAATATACATATTATATATGCATGTACGTATGTGATGATGAAATTGTTGAATGAAAAGAAAAGAGGTAAGATGTACTGAGTTATAAACTCACTCGGTGTTTCCTTGTCACCCATTATAGGTTGCTTGGACTCATCTATTTTGCGGGTCAGGCCGTCATCGAAGTCATCACACCGGATAGCAAGTTTTGGTACTTTCTCCTTAGTTGGCTTAGAAGAACATTTTGGCATGTATAAGCTATTACGTTGTGTTTGAACTTTGGCATGTAAACTTTAAGCCATGCGAAAATGGCACGAATGTTCGATTGAGTTGGATCAAGGGTAGGCATGAAATGGACCTAGTTACTTTCGTAACAGATGCTGGCAGCAGCAGTGTCATGAGATTGAAAAATCACTAAAAATAGTAGGAGTGGAATTAATTGATGAATAAATTATGTAATCGAAGCTCGATGAGTCTGTTTTCATGAGGAAGTAACGAAAGATCATATGGGCAGAATATTAAGAGATAATCAGATTTTGTGGGACAGGGCCAGAACGGTTTCTGGATTCCCTGCTCCGACTTTGGAAATTCATTATAAATTAACAGAGATAATTAGGGTCGTACCATATATATACAGATTCCTCTCTGAGTCTAGTTTCATAGAAACAAACGGCATCAGTATTGAAGCCCCGTGCAGGGAGATATCCAAGGCGTAATGGGCAAAGGTCAGTGTAGTCGACCCTGCAACTTGGGAGACTTTGACTAATAAACTGTACTAATTGGACCGACCAAAAATTCTATAAAAAATACATAGATGGACACATGAGTCTAGTTTCTGGGAAAAATTACGAAACTGATTTTCGAGTTACGAAACTCAAGATATGATTTTTAAACGACTAGTACACAGATTGGGCAGTGTCTGGAAATAAATTTTATAAGGGGTTAAAGTCAGTTAACACCTCGTGTTCGACCCGGTGTCGGTTTCGGGTTCGGGTGTTACATTTGATTGTATCAGAGCTATGGTTTAGTCGGTTCTAGGACTACCATAGCGCGTATGAGTCTAGCTATACATGCTTAATGTTAATGTTTAAATGTGTGATGACTTCGACGGTTGAAATGTTTTGTTTGATTAGTAAATGGATCCCGGTGTAGAGAGAACCTAGCGGATGACGTTGAGAGCGTAGCGGCTGCTCCGCACAAGGGACGCCGCCTGTTGAACCTCAGTCATCTGCGAATAATCAAGGTGAGGGGGCTAAACAAGCCTTCTTTACCATGATGAATGAGTGGGTCGCGCAATATGCCCGAACCAACCCGGCTGTCAACAATTCCAAATTTGAATAATCCACCCCAGAGCTGTAATGCCATCGTCGCTGATCCTGTGAGGCTGAGTAAGTCACCTGTAGACTTGATTAGGAAGCGTGGGGCCGAGGAGTTCAAGGCCATAGTAACTGATGATGCCGAAAAGGGCCGAGTTCTGGCTTGATAACACCATTCGGGTGTTCGATGAATGTCATGCACACCCGACGAATGTCTAAAATGTGCTGTATCTTTGTTGCGAGACTCAGCCTACTATTGGTGGAGGACCTTGATTTCCATAGTCCCGAACGAGCGAGTAACTTGGGACTTCTTTCAAACGGAATTCCGGAAGAAATTTATTAGCCAACGGTTCATTGATCAGAAGCGTAAGGAGTTCTTGGAACTCAAGCAAGGCCGTATGACTGTATCTGAATATGAACATGAATTCGTAAGACTCAGTAGGTATGCCCGGGAGTGTGTAGCTGATGAGGTTGCTATGTGCAAAAGATTCGAGGAAGGATTGAATGAAGATTTAAAGCTACTAATGGGTATTTTGGAAATAAAAGAATTCGTAACACTAGTCGAACGAGCCTGCAAGGCGGAAGAACTTGGAAAGGAGAAGAGGAAGCTGAATTTGAAGCTAGAGATTATCGTAAAAGATCGACGGGTAAAGCTCCGTTCTCAGCTGTAAAGAAGTTCAGGGAGGACATTAATAAGTCGAGGGCGACTGCGGGAATTTCCATCAGGGCAAGACCATCGATGGGCTCCCGAGCTGCTTCGGTAGCTAGTGTGGGCAATATCGTCACGAGAAACCTGAATGTCCCCAATGTGGAAGACGACACCTAGGTGAATGTTGGGGCAAGTCTACTAGCAGGGCCTGTACGGATGCGGTTCGAAGGACCACTTCATTAGAGATTGCACGGAGATGGATGAGAAGAATAAGATTCAAGGTGCAAGACCTAGTGGAGTGACATCTAGAGGTAGACCACCGAGAATATTAGGAGGCAGGGGTGGTAGTCAGAGGGGGGCCTCTGATACGGCCGATCGAGCCGAGAACCGTACTCCTGCTAGAGCATATGCCATTCGCGCACGAGAGGAGGCATCCTCCCCCGACGTCATCACTGGTACTTCACTCTCTTTGATACTAATGTGATTGCATTGATTGACCCTGGTTCTACTCATTCATATGTATGCGAAACCTTAGCAACCAGTAAGACTCTACCTGTTGAGTCTACTGAGCTCGTAATTCGAGTATCAAACCCTTTGGGTCAATGCGTACTTGTTGATAAAGTGTGTAAGAGATGCCCTCTAATAATCCGAGAATCCTGTTTTCCGGCCGATTTGATGCTTTTGCCGTTCGACGAGTTTTGATGTTATTCTTGGTTTGGATTGGTTAACCGCGCATGATGCGGTTGTGAATTGCAAAAGCAAGACTATCGATTTGAGGTGCGCAAATAACGAAATAATCCGAGTTGAGTCTGCGGACTTAAGGGGGTTGCCAGCTGTAATATCAGCAATGTTGGCCCAGAAATATGTAAGGAAAGGGTGCGAAGCATACCTCGCGTATGTACTTGATGACAAGGAGTTAGAAAAGAAACCCGAATCGGTGCCGGTGGTTTGTGAATACCCGGATGTTTTTCCTGAAGAGTTACCGGGTTTGCCACCTGTTCGGGAGGTAGAGTTTGGCATTGAGCTTGTACCTGGAACTACGCCAATTTCGATCGCTCCGTATCGTATGGCACTAACCGAGTTAAAAGAGTTGAAAGCTCAGTTGCAAGAATTGACGGATAGAGGTTTCGCTCGACCGAGTTTCTCACCTTGGGGTGCACCAGTATGTTCGTGAAAAAGAAGGACGGAACCATGAGGTTGTGCATTGACTATCGTCAACTGAATAAAGTGACGATAAAGAATAAGTATCCGTTACCGCGTATTGATGATCTGTTCGATCAATTAAGGGAGCATCGGTGTTTCAAAGATAGATTTGAGATCGGGTTATTATCAGTTGCGGATTCGAGATTCGGGACGTACCCAAAACTGCTTTCAGAACGAGGTACGGTCACTACGAGTTCTTAGTGATGCCGTTTGGGCTCACTAATGCCCCTGCGGTGTTTATGGATCTGATGAATCGGATCTTTAGGCCGTATTTGGATCGGTTCGTAGTTGTGTTTATTGATGACATCTTGGTCTATTCAAGAGATGAGATCGAACATGCTGAGCATCTGAGGCTAGTGTTGCAAATTTTGCGGGATAAGCAGTTATATGCTAAGTTCAGTAAGTGTGAGTTCTGGTTAAGAGAGGTTAGCTTCTTGGGTCATGTGGTATCCGCATTGGGTATTCGAGTTGACCCCGAGCAAAATTTCAGCCATACTTAACTGGAAGCCTCCGAGAAATGTTACCGAAGTTCCGGAGCTTTCTAGGACTCGCGGTTATTACCGACGATTTGTCAAAGGTTTCTCGATGATAGCCACACCAATGACGAAGTTACTTTAAAAGGATGTTAAGTTCGAATGGACGGAGAAATGTCAGAAAAGCTTCGATCAACTGAAACTCATTTGACTGAAGCTCCAATTTTGGTGCAACCCGAATCGGGTAAAGAGTTGTCATTAATAGTGACGCATCCCTACTTG